>NC_090657.1:11359858-11594858 GCF_040937935.1 Hyperolius riggenbachi | reverse complement strand
AGTTTTTTCTTCTTAATCTGTTCTAACCAGCAGGGAGAACAGTTCTGCATGATAATAAGAACCTTCTTAAATCCTAGGTAGTAGTGGCAATTTAGCATGAATTTCTAGAGCTGCACTACAGTTAAGAAAAGTGCAAATCCTTCCCTAAACAGAATAAGAAGTGCTTGATAGCAGTTCTACAGATGAAGAACAGGAGGCTAGACCTGATTTGATTTCTTAAGATGCCTGAGACAGTTCTGCATGGATTTCTAAAAACCTAGTAATATTTTGTCTCAGACACTCTTGATAAATCTGGCCCGCAGTCTGTACCATCTCAGGTACACTTTACGGCTTAACTAAATACATAACTGGAAAGCAGGGACGTACCTACAGACCATGGGGCCCGCCAGCAAAACTTTGATGGGATTCCCAATAGTCACACCCTCGGTCATAAAACAAATGTGGACATCGTAATCTTCACGCCCATAGCAAGTGTGACCACAAAAATACTTGTTATGGGTGTGAAGAATGGTCTGAAGGATAGACTCCTTTACCAGAGGGAGTGAAGTAGTAATTGGGGCCAGGGCCGAGCCTGGGTGGGTGCTGCGGGTGCAAGGCACCCAGGCGCCTGCCTCTGAGAGGCGCCGCCCGGCCCCGCTCGCCCGGCCTCGCTCTCCCCCTGTGGCCGCCGCCGCCGCCGCCGCTTCAAGCTCCCTCCCTCTAGCCGCCGCGTCAGACCTCGATCAGGCGGGCGGGCGCTAGGACCTAGCACGCCGCACTGATATGCGGAAGTGACATCACTTCCGCATATAGAGCGGGTGCGTCCGGCGCCCTTTTCCTGGTCGGGTCGCCCGCTGATTGAGGTCTGACTAAGGGCTGCTGAAAGGTGAGGGGGGAGCGGAGGAGGGAGCGGCGGCGGCGGGGCGCGCTCCTGTCACTCACTAGCTATCCTGGGCACAGATACCACCTGGCTACCTATCCTGGGCACAGATACCACCTGGCTACCTATCCTGGGCACAGATACCCCCTGGCTACCTATCCTGGGCGCACATACCCCCTGGCTACCTATCCTGGGCACAGATACCACCTGGCTCCCTATCCTGGGCGCACATACCCCCTGGCTACCTATCCTGGGCGCACATACCCCCTGGCTACCTATCCTGGGCACAGATACCACCTGGCTACCTATCCTGGGCACAGATACCCCCTGGCTACCTATCCTGGGCACAGATACCACCTGGCTACCTATCCTGGGCACAGATACCACCTGGCTACCTATCCTGGGCGCACATACCCCCTGGCTACCTATCCTGGGCACAGATACCACCTGGCTACCTATCCTGGGCGCACATACCCCCTGGCTACCTATCCTGGGCACAGATACCACCTGGCTCCCTATCCTGGGCGCACATACCCCCTGGCTACCTATCCTGGGCGCACATACCCCCTGGCTACCTATCCTGGGCACAGATACCACCTGGCTACCTATCCTGGGCACAGATACCCCCTGGCTACCTATCCTGGGCGCACATACCACCTGGCTACCTATCCTGGGCACAGATACCACCTGGCTACCTATCCTGGGCGCACATACCCCCTGGCTACCTATCCTGGGCGCACATACCCCCTGGCTACCTATCCTGGGCGCACATACCCCCTGGCTACCTATCCTGGGCGCACATACCCCCTGGCTACCTATCCTGGGCGCACATACCCCCTGGCTACCTATCCTGGGCACAGATACCACCTGGCTACCTATCCTGGGCACAGATACCCCCTGGCTACCTATCCTGGGCGCACATACCCCCTGGCTACCTATCCTGGGCACAGATACCACCTGGCTACCTATCCTGGGCGCACATACCCCCTGGCTACCTATCCTGGGCGCACATACCCCCTGGCTACCTATCCTGGGCGCACATACCCCCTGGCTACCTATCCTGGGCGCACATACCCCCTGGCTACCTATCCTGGGCGCACATACCCCCTGGCTACCTATCCTGGGCGCACATACCCCCTGGCTACCTATCCTGGGCGCACATACCCCCTGGCTACCTATCCTGGGCGCACATACCCCCTGGCTACCTATCCTGGGCGCACATACCCCCTGGCTACCTATCCTGGGCGCACATACCCCCTGGCTACCTATCCTGGGCGCACATACCCCCTGGCTACCTATCCTGGGCGCACATACCCCCTGGCTACCTATCCTGGGCGCACATACCCCCTGGCTACCTATCCTGGGCGCACATACCCCCTGGCTACCTATCCTGGGCGCACATACCCCCTGGCTACCTATCCTGGGCGCACATACCCCCTGGCTACCTATCCTGGGCGCACATACCCCCTGGCTACCTATCCTGGGCGCACATACCCCCTGGCTACCTATCCTGGGCAGTGTTCTCCCCAGAGCCTATTACCCGGGCGGAGCGCCCGGCTGGTCTCAGCTTCCCGCCCACCTGTGGTTACAGCGTGCATCAGATTTTCTTCCTCCACATTCAATGCAGTGAGCAGCGGCTGTGTTATTGGAGCCAGCCGCTGTCACTTACACTATCTCTGCTCTCCTCTCAGCTCCTGCATCTCCGTGATGTAGAGGGGCGGGGAGAGTCTGGTAACTGAAGTTACAGGCACAGCGGGAACTTCAAAGTAGCTGTAGCTAGTGAATCCCGATCTGCGTGACTAGTGCAGACCATGGGCTCTCCTCCTCCAGCTAGTCTTCACATCGAAGCAAAGTTCCCAGCATGTGTTCCAGCCTCACCTCCAGCCTCGCAGGTCAGAAGTCATAGCACAGGGAAGTGTGGAGCAGCGCTCGCTCATGCCGAGGAGACAGCATTGCAGGGCAGATGGTTATCTGTTAATCCCTGGTAAGGTGGTGACTGATAGCCATTAGCTGCCTCTGCGTGCTGTGCCTGGTGTAGCGTCACCTCTATGGCATGCCCCCCTTTCAGATACACTTTGCTGGGAGGAGAAGAGACAGACATTTTTACAACTACTATATTGCTGTCCTTCCCCCAACTGCTCTGCTCGGAGATGTTGCATTGATGTAAACCTGTCTGCAGACCTCCTGCAGTGTGCTGTGCAAGTAAGAGCTGTGAGAGTGCTGCATTCTTACTTGTATTACATTCATATTTAGATGGTAGTGCTGCAATCCTCTCCTCTCTGACCCACACATTGTTTTTTTTGTTATTGCCCCCCCCCTCCTTTCTTTTCCACACCGGCATACATATTTTTTTCATCTACCTTTAGTCTGTCTCTCCCTCTCATACATTTACTTTTGTCTCTCACACACTTTCCTCCTTGTTTTTTCTTTCCCAGTCCTTTGTTTCCCCCCCCCCCCTCTGTAGTTTAGCACATAGACAAGCAACAAGCTTGTGTGCATGCGAAATCATCCAGTGTAACTCCCCATCAGTAGTTCCCAGTGTGATTCCTCCTTACCCACTTCCTCATTTGAAAGCACCCAGCATGATCCACCAACACTCGTCCCTACCAAGTAGCACCCAACACTATCCACCCTGCTCCTCCCTACCTAGTAGTGGCACCCAGCATCACCCTCCAACTCCACCCAACGTGACCTTACTTCCCCACCCGGCTACTTTTTCATGCCACCCGGCTGGTTAGAAATTCTGGGGAGAACACTGCTGGGCGCACATACCCCCTGGCTACCTATCCTGGGCGCATATACCGCCTGGCTACCTATCCTGGGCGCATATACCCCCTGGCTACCTATCCTGGGGACATATATCCCTGGCTACATATTCTGGGGACACTGTCTGTTTGTCATTATGTGCATTTACTGGTGAAAATCTCTCTTATGTGCATTTGCTGGTGAAAAGCTGTCTTATTATGTGCATTTGCTGGTGAAAAGCTGTCTTATTATGTGCATTTGCTGGTGAAAAGCTGTCTTATTATGTGCATTTGCTGGTGAAAAGCTGTCTTATTATGTGCATTTGCTGGTGAAAAGCGGTCTCTTGTTATGTGCATTTGCTGGGGAAAAGCGGTCTCTTGTTATGTGCATTTGCTGGGGAAAAGCGGTCTCTTGTTATGTGCATTTGCTGGGGAAAAGTGGTCTCTTGTTATGTGCATTTGCTGGGGAAAAGCGGTCTCTTGTTATGTGCATTTGCTGGGGAAAAGCGGTCTCTTGTTATGTGCATTTGCTGGGGAAAAGCGGTCTCTTATGTGCATTTACATGGGGAAAAGCTGTCTCTTGTTATGTGCATTTACATGGGGAAAAGCTGTCTCTTATGTGCATTTAGTGGGGAAATTTTGTCAGTAAAAATAATCTTTTGTCAGTAAATTTTTAGGTATTTGTCAGTAAAAAAATAACGTGAAAGGTTGGTAACACTGGCAGGCTGCGTGGCGCAACGGGAAAGATACAGGCAGCCCACCTCACGCTTGGGCTTGGCGGGGGGAGGAGCCTACGACAGCGAGAGTAGGGTGGCCGCAGGCAGCCATAAATACGCAGTGTGTGACTGCGTCGCACTCGCAGAGCCTCTCAGCCTGAGTCAGTCCAGAGACTAGCAGACTCGCAGGAAGCCAAAGCCAGCCAGGAGCAAGCCCATGGAAGAGGGGTAGGAATGGGGTATCACATGCATGCGGAAAGAGGTGGAAGGTGTGGGTGTGATTAAGCAGGACACTGGTGTGGTTATGTGGTTGGGCGCGGTAAATTTAACCACTCCCATAGGCGCCAGAGAAAATCTTGCACCCAGGTGCCAGGCACCCCAGGCTCGCCCCTGATTGGGGCTCCCTTACAGCTGCTCCTCTGTAATAAAAAAGAGGTGGCTTACCTCAATACAGACAGCTTCATATAGCAATGACATTTATTAAAGAGAGTCTGAAGCGAGAATAAATCTCGCTTCAGACCTCATAGATAGCAGGGGCATGTGTGCCCCTGCTAAACCGCCGCTATCCCACGGCTTAACGGGGGTCCCTGATCCCCCAAATCTCCTCCGTACAGCCGGGGAGCGCTTCCTGGTTGGGGCAGGGCTAACCGCCGCAGCCCTGCCCCACAAGCGTCTGTCAGCGCGTATCTCCGCCTCTCCCCCGCCCCTCTCAGTCTTCCTTCACTGAGAGGGGCGGGGGAGAGGCGGCGCGACTGGAGGCAGGGCTGCAGCCGTTAGCCCTGCCTCCAGGAAGCAATAAATCTGCGACCAAAAGACGACCAAGGTTTGCGGGGGTGCGTTTGGGGTGAAGGGACCCCCGTTTAGCGTCGCGATAGCGGCGATTTAGCAGGGGCACACATGCCCCTGCTAACTATGAGCTCTGAAGCGAGATTTATTCTCGCTTCAGAGTCTCTTTAAGCTTAACCACTTCAGCCTACAGTGTTGGTTCACCTTATGCATCCGAGTAACTTTCACCTCCCAATCATTCGCCAATAACTTTCTCACTACTTATCACACTGAAATGATCCATATCTTGTTTTTTCCGCCACTATTTAGGCTTTCTTTGGGTGGTATATTTTGCTAAGAATTGTTTTATTCTGAATCCATTTTAACAGGAAGATTGTGAGAATCCGCTCAGCTGCCTGCGCAGGCAGGCAGCCTTTTGACCATTGTTTAGGTTTGCTTGCTGCAGGACTCTGGAAAGGAGACCTTCTGTCAGTTGTGCAGCTTGTGTTGCTGAGGTATTTGCATACATTAGTCATGCAAATCTGTTACCTGCCTTCTTTTGATGACTGGCACTATAAAAGCATTCTGCTCCCAGAATGCTTTGCTGGACATTTCCCTTCCATGGTCTGTTCCTGATGGACACTGCTGGAGTGTCAGCCATTGCTATCTAGTATAGTTAATTCCTGGGGGTTGCTTTAGGCTCCCCTTCTAGTCCAGTCAGGTTTTATTATCTGTTTTGCCTGTTCCGTCTGTCTTGTGTTTGGATCGTACCAGCCCTAGCGTTAGCGGCTGTGGATCCTTCTGATTGAGTCTGGAGTGTAGGTTGGAACAGCGGTTGTTTCTGCCTACCTCATCTGTTCTGTCTGCCGTGTGTTTGGATCCTTCTGTTCTGTCTCCTGGGATCGCGCTAGCCACTTTTCGCTAGCACTGGGGATCCTTCTGTTCTGTCTCCTGGGATCGTGCTAGCTACTTTTCGCTAGCGCTGGGGATCCTTCTGTTCTGTCTCCTGGGATCGCGCTAGCTACTTTTCGCTAGCGCTGGGGATCCTTCTGTTCTGTCTTCTGGGATCGCGCTAGCCACTTTTCGCTAGTGCTGAGGATCCTTCTGTTCTGCTACTCTGTACCTGGATCGCGCTAGCCACTTTTCGCTAGTGCTGTGGATCCTATCTCTCGCTTGTCCCTGTTTTCGTGTGTCTGTCTTGTCTGATTCGAAACGCTTGCTGTAGGCTCGGTGAGGTAACCGTTAAGCAAGCGCTCGCGTTCTCTGTTTCGTGTTTGTCTGTCTTTGGTTAGTTAGGCGTGCTTGTCTCTGTTGTGCGTAACACGCGGAGACCGCGCACGAACGCGTGCACTGTTGCGAATGAGTGCGGTGTTCGCGTTCAGCTAGCATTTGTTATTTTCTTTATCTTTCTCTTTGTATGATTTGCTGTGCCTTTGCTACCCTTGTGCTCTGTCCTGCTCAGTCTTGTGTCGCTATTGGCAATCGCCATTCTTGCGATTGCGTTTCCTACTTCGTTTCCGCCGTTGTGTGTTCGCTGTCGCTGGGTGGCGACTAATTTGGTGGGCACACATTGGTTCTGTCCTTTTGCTCTGTTCCCTGTGGGCTATCCAGCCCTGCCTGATTGTACCTTGTCCCGGATCTGTACAATTCTGTCATACTCACCGGCTTCCTGCGTGTCAGTCCCGGGGATCGGTATGCACTCGCGTGCGCAGGAGGGGCCGGCATTTGTTATGCATCCCGCGTGGCGTTACTTCCTTGGGCGTGATGTCACCACGCCGTGTAGTTCGCACAGGCGCAGTCGTGCGCACCCGGTACCATGCGGACAATAGTATGCATGTGCGTGCTTCTACGCATGCGCAATGCGTCCATGCGTCCGCTTGTGCGCATGCGTGGCGTTCAGTCCTTGGCGCCAAACGGCCTATTTAAACCAGCTAGCCATGAGCATCATTGCTGTCAGTTCATACAGCTTGCTAGCAGTAACCTGTGTCTCTGCCCGCTTGTACCCTGATTGATTCCTGTTGTTGACCTCGGCCTGTTCCTGTTTCCGCTTGATCTCTGCCTGCCCCGACCTTTGCCTGTTTATCGTGTTGCCTGAACTCTGCCTGCCTCGACCCTTGGATTACCTTACCGTTTTGATTGAACTCTGCCAGCCCTGACCTTGGAACTGTCTGACTACGATATCGCCTGCTGATTCTGTACCTTGCTATCCCATATTGCAGCGTTGCTGTTCTCTGAACCACTGTTGGGACGACCTGTGCACAACCTGGTGGGCACTAGGCAGCGAAGTCCGACATCCCCGTTAGGGGGGTGTTCCTGCTTCCCCCTCAAGGGGTCGTGGGTGAAGACCCGTGGTCACTTAGACTCTGTGCTCCGGGAAGTTCCTTTCCGCAGTGGTAAGGTCAACAGTATTCTCTGTGAAGCTAACAGAAACTGACAGCCAAGATGAACGCTGCTGGGAATTCGCCTGACATTGATACGCTGTGCAAACTGGTATCCGAACTTAGCATTTCTGTGCAACAAATCCAGGGTAACTTTGTTCAGCTTCAGACTCAAGTTCAAAATCTACCTGCTGCATTACCGTCTACCGCTGCACCTAACATCACAGTTAACGCTCCCATGCCTGAACCTAAGACTCCTCTGCCAGATCGGTTTTCCGGGGACCGTAGCAAGTTCAGAACTTTTAAAGGAGCCTGTCTGCTACTGTTTTCATTGCACCCCAGAACTTATGCCACTGAACAGGCCAAAGTGGGTACTATTATCTCCCTTCTTCAGAATGAACCACAAGCTTGGGCATTACAGTTGCGGGAGCAAGATAATCCCGCTTTGAACACGGTTGAGACCTTCTTTGAAGCACTCGCAGAACTTTATGATGATCCAGCTCGAGTTGCTTCAGCCGAAAGCGCACTCCAGAACTTGCGTCAGGGTCGCAGGCCAGTGGAGGAATACATCTCGGACTTTCGTCGCTGGAGTGGAGACACCCAGTGGAATGATGCTACACTGAGATTCCAGTTCCGTCTGGGTCTGTCGGAACAACTCAAAGACGAGCTGGCCCGGGTGGGCATTCCAGCCACCCTAAAGGAACTCATTAAACTGGCAACACAGATCGACAGGCGTCTGAGAGAAAGACGACTCGAGAGATCAGGTGTCACTCGTACCTCTTGGAACCTTCCTGCTTATAGTGTCTCTCCGTCACAAGCTACTCCTTCCTCTACACCACCTTCTGACCTGGATACTGTAGAACCCATGCAACTTGGACTAGCCCGATCTCCATTGACCATGGAAGAACGCCAGAGACGTAGACAAGCCAACCTCTGCATGTACTGCGGTTCTCCAGGACACTTCCGTAACAACTGCCCTGTGAGACCCACGGGTAAGCTCGAGTCAAGCACTGCAGCGGAGTCTCGTATTCTTCATCCTTTACCTTCTCACGTTCCATTGTCTTTATCTTTACAGGGCCCAAACGCAATAACCCAAGTTAAAGCCATCATTGACTCCGGAGCCTGTTCCTGTTTCTTGGACATTCAACTTGCTCAACAATTACAGCTTCCTACCCACCAAAAGAAGATCCCCCTGCCGATACAACTTGCTGATGGGTCTCTTCTGAGCACTGGACCCATCACTCTGGAAACTTACCCTACACTTGTTACCATTTCCGAAGATCATCAGGAATTTCTTACATTTGATCTGATTCCTTCTCCATTATTCCCTATCATCTTGGGAATTCCATGGCTCCAAGCTCATAATCCAACTATCGACTGGAGTTCGGGAACTGTGAACTTTCAATCTAAGTATTGTCAACAGTTTTGCCTTCCTAAAGCCGGCCAATTAATGTGCCTCAAATCCAGCTTAGAGCCACTGCTTCCTATTCAGTACAAGGACTTCAGAGATGTGTTCGATGAAAAAGCTGCTGACACTTTGCCACCACATCGTCCTTACGATTGTCCTATTGACCTTCACCCCGGTGCGGAGATTCCTTTTGGAAGAGTGTTTCCTCTTTCAGAACCTGAGTCCGCAGTGCTGAAACAATACATTGATCAGAATCTGGCCAAAGGATTCATCCGTCCTTTAACTTCACCAGCTGGGGCTGGGATCTTCTTTGTCGAAAAGAAAGATGGTTCTCTCAGGCCGTGTGTGGACTACCGTGAATTAAATAAGATCACCATTAAGAACCGCTATCCTCTACCTCTGGTCCCAGATTTGTTCCAAAGACTGAGGACCGCCAAGATCTTTACAAAGCTTGACCTTCGGGGAGCATACAATCTCATTCGAATTCGTGAAGGAGACGAATGGAAGACGGCTTTCCGTTCCCGATACGGACATTACGAATACACGGTTATGCCTTTCGGCCTCTGTAACGCACCAGCTACCTTCCAGTATTTTATTAATGATGTTTTCCGAGACTTCATTGATGTGTTCGTGGCAGTTTATCTTGACGACATCCTGATCTTCTCCTCTTCCTTGAGTGAGCATCGACTCCACGTCAAGAAGGTTTTAACCCGGCTCCGTGTCCACAATCTGTATGCCAAACTGGAGAAATGCGCCTTCGAACAGGATAGGGTACAGTTTCTGGGGTTACAAATCTCCTCCGATGGAATCAAGATGGATTCTCAAAAGATATCCGCCATACTGGAATGGCCAGCTCCTGTTGACAAGAAAGGGGTACAACGTTTTATTGGATTCGCAAACTTTTATAGGAAATTCATCAAGGACTTTTCTGCTGTTGTTTCCCCAATCACACAACTCACAAAAGCCCATCAGAAGTTTTATTGGACTCCTGACGCCCAGATCGCTTTTGAAAGACTTAAACAGCTGTTTACATCAGCCCCAGTTCTCAAACACACTGACCCATCACGGCCTTTCTTTTTAGAAGTTGATGCATCTGAAGTGGCGATTGGGGCAGTTCTATCTCAACGCTTTGGCCCAAAGAACTTACTTCATCCTGTAGCTTTTTTTCCCCGTAAGTTGAATACATCTGAAAAGAATTATGATGTCGCTGATCGAGAGCTATTGGCCATTAAAGCTGCGTTTGAGGAGTGGCGCTATCTACTGGAAGGAGCACAACATTCTATTGTTGTTTTTACAGATCACAAGAACCTGGAATATTTAAAGTCCGCAAAACGCCTTCGCCCAAGACAAGCTCGGTGGGCGCTCTTCTTTTCTCGTTTCGATTTTCATGTAACCTACAGGCCTGGCAACAAGAATGTTAAACCTGACGCATTGTCCCGGATGTTCCCAGGAGACCCTCAACCAGAGACGGACCCCGATACTATTCTTTCTCCTATGAACTTCCTTCTGTTACAACCAGAATTACTGGATCAAATTAAACAACAGTCTTCTACACTTCCCGCTGAGCTTACGGAGCAGTTGCAGACACAGGATGGCATTTTCCTCCATGATAACAAAGTATATGTTCCAGCTGATCTGCGGACTACTGTATTACAGCAATGCCATGACAACCTACTCGCTGGCCATTTTGGTGTTAGTAAGACTCAGGAACTAGTCCAAAGACATTTTTTTTGGCCCCAGCTTATTAAAGACTGCAAAGATTTTGTTTCATCTTGTACCACCTGTGCCCAATCCAAGAACTCTCATCACCGGCCATGGGGTCTACTAGCTCCATTATCCATTCCATCTAGGCCTTGAGACATGCTCTCTATGGACTTCATTACTGATTTACCACCTTCAGATGGGTTCACTACTATCTTCGTAATCATTGATCGGTTTACTAAGATGGCACACTTTGTTCCAATGAAGAGCTTACCGACTGCTGCTGTTACTGCTGAGACCTTCTTAAACCATTGTGTCAAGCTTCATGGACTCCCCTCTGACATAGTCTCCGATAGGGGAGTTCAATTCACCTCAAGATTCTGGAAGGAGCTATGTAGCAAACTTGGTATCACCCTGTCATTCTCATCTGGTTATCACCCCCAGTCTAACGGACAGACAGAGCGAACAAATCAGACATTGGAACAATACTTACGCTGCTTTACATCTGCCCACAAGAAGATTGGTCATCTCTACTATCCACTGCTGAATTTGCGTACAATAACAGTATTCATGCCTCCACCAAACAGACACCATTCTACGCTAACTATGCCTTTCACCCAGCTATACTTCCTACTATACGATGTGATTCTCAACTGCCAGAAGTTCAACAACGTTTATCCTGTCTTACGGAAAACTTCAAGAGATTGCAGGCCAATCTGAAACAGACTCAACTCAGGGTGAAGTCTCAAGCAGATAGGAAGAGAAGTGAAGCTCCTCAATTCCAAATTGGTGATATGGTGTGGCTCTCTACTGCTAATCTGAACTTGAGGTGTCCATCTAAGAAGTTGGGTCCTAGATTTGTGGGTCCTTTTCCTATAGAAAGACGGATTAATTCTGTGGCATTTAAGTTGAAACTTCCAGACACCATGAGGGTTCATCCAGTTTTTCATGTCTCCTGCTTCAAGCAAGTAATATCAAGCCCTTTTAAGAACCGGTCAGTGGTGCCACCTCCTCCTATTCTCATTGATGGAGTTGAAGAATTTGAGGTAGAAAAGATCCTAGATTCTAGACTCAGTAGAGGTTCACTTTATTATTTAATAAAATGGAAAGGGTTCGAGGTGGAAGAGAACTCTTGGGAACCTGCATCTAATATCCATGCACCCAGATTAATTAAATCTTTTCATAAGTTACATCCTGACAGACCGGGTCTAAGAGGCATCCAGAGGATGCCGTTGAGGGGGGGGGCAATGTCATACTCACCGGCTTCCTGCGTGTCAGTCCCGGGGATCGGTATGCACTCGCGTGCGCAGGAGGGGCCGGCATTTGTTATGCATACCGCGTGGCGTTACTTCCTTGGGCGTGATGTCACCACGCCGTGTAGTTCGCACAGGCGCAGTCGTGCGCGCCCGGTACCATGCGGACAATAGTACGCATGTGCGTGCTTCTACGCATGCGCAATGCGTCCATGCGTCCGTTTGTGCGCATGCGTGGCGTTCAGTCCTTGGCGCCAAACGGCCTATTTAAACCAGCTAGCCATGAGCATCATTGCTGTCAGTTCATACAGCTTGCTAGCAGTAACCTGTGTCTCTGCCCGCTTGTACCCTGATTGATTCCTGTTGTTGACCTCGGCCTGTTCCTGTTTCCGCTTGATCTCTGCCTGCCCCGACCTTTGCCTGTTTATCGTGTTGCCTGAACTCTGCCTGCCTCGACCCTTGGATTACCTTACCGTTTTGATTGAACTCTGCCAGCCCTGACCTTGGAACTGTCTGACTACGATATCGCCTGCTGATTCTGTACCTTGCTATCCCATATTGCAGCGTTGCTGTTCTCTGAACCACTGTTGGGACGACCTGGGCACAACCTGGTGGGCACTAGGCAGCGAAGTCTGACATCCCCGTTAGGGGGGTGTTCCTGCTTCCCCCTCAAGGGGTCGTGGGTGAAGACCCGTGGTCACTTAGACTCTGTGCTCCGGGAAGTTCCTTTCCGCAGTGGTAAGGTCAACAGTATTCTCTGTGAAGCTAACAAATTCCCATTTGGCATCTGTGGCTGTGCAGCGGCTGTGTTCGCCTGCACTCCACAGCGCCATCTGCCGGTGGGAATTGCCCTCTGCGGGTGCATAGCACCTAGCCTGGGTGTCCGCAATAATACGCTTGTGGAGGAAATCCGCCGTGTCAGCGCACGTCTGGTGCGCTGACCACGGAGACGATTCCGCAATCGTTACAAAGATTAAGTAAGAAATGGAAAAAAATAATTATTTCTCAGTTTTTGGCCATTATAGTATTAATACATGCTACAGTAATTAAAACCCACATATTTTATTTGCCCATTTGTCCCGGTTATTACACCATTTAAATTAGGTCCCTATCACAATGTATGGCGCCAATATTTTATTTGGAAATAAAGGTGCATTTTTTCAATTTGCATCCATCACTATTTACAAGCTTCTAATTTAAAAAATTATAGTAATATACTCTCTTGACATGCATATTCAAAAAGTTCAGACCCTTAGAATTTTAATTTTTTTTTATTATTAAAAATTTTATTTGGGTAATTATTGGTGTGGGAGGTAAACAGTTAATTTTAAATGTAATAATATGTGTTTATTTAATAAAAAAGGTATGTGGATGTAGTTTCCAAAAAGCACAAGGAGGACAGGAAACTTTTTTTTTTATCAGAAAGACTGCGGCCTCTGATAAGAAGCTGTCGGTTTTTCCCCATAGACATTTTTTTGCATGAGCCGTAAATGAAAAAAGTCTATTCAACTGTTTAATTTCTTGAGCCCCAGAGGTTTATACCCCCCTAGTGACCAGGACATTTTTTTACAATTTGACACTTCACAACTCTAACGGTTTATTGCTCGGTCATACATCATAGCACCCAAATGAATTTGACCTCCTTTTCTTCTCATAAATAGAGCTTTCTTTTGGAGGTATTTGATTGCTGCTGCTATTTTTAGTTTTTATTTTAGTAATCAAAAAAGACCTAAGTTTTGTAAAAAGATAAAACAAAAAACAAACAAACATACAGATAACTTAATTGTCTTTCCCCTAAATTGGCCCTAGGCTAATGCTGGGAATACACGGCTCGATTCTGAGCCATTAAGATGGCTCGATAGATAATTTCCGACATGTCTGATCACTGTTCGATTGATCCACCATTGAAGTTAATTGAAAAAAGATAAGAAAAACAAGCGGAAGAGAAGAGAATTGAGCGGGCAAAATGATCGGACGCAGAATCGAGCGCCAGAATCGACCCGTGTATTCCCAGCATAAGATACATGAACTACACTATACATACATAGACATATGGCTATGGCAGGGATTAGGATGTGAGCCCCTCCGAGGCACAGTTAGTGATAAGACACTATACACTGTACAGCGCTGCGGGAGATGTCATCGCTATATAAAAACCTAAATAATCAACTAATAAAATAAACAGTCTGCCAGCGCCGATTGCTGGCTGGCAGGCTGATCGCTGGGGTCTGTTGTGCAGGCTGACGGGAGCGAGCGCTCATGCGAATTCGAGCTCCTGTCAAATCTCGTTCCTTGCAAGATGACACATATATGCGTCGCAGAGGAACGAGAGAGACGCTGTCCCGCCCACATTCAGCATTAGGCGGTCGGGAAGCGGTTAAACACTGCTTGGATAGCTGTACATTGACTCTGTACACGGCTTATAATCATTTGGCAGATGTGATGAGCATTTCAGCCAAAACTGAGTACTGTACTTTGGACTTAGGATAATTCATGTTTGTGACATAAACTACATGCAGGATTATGTATCTTTTTATGCAAATATATGTAGCATGCCAATGGACCAATCAATTTAATCCTGGGTGGGACTTGATTGTTCCATTTTCATCCTGCATATATTTGCATAAAATGTACATAAAACTGCATGAACTTGGAAATATTTGCATCTCATTGATTCTCCCTACAGACAATGGCAGTGACCTCCTGCCTGTTTTGTGAAACAGATGCAAAATCAGTAATGCAAGTAAGGGCTGGTTCAGACAGACGTTTGCAGAGCGTTTACTGCCAGCGTTCGGGGCTTGGCGTTAAACGCTCCCATTCAAGTGAATGGGAGCGTTTGTACCAAGCTTTTACGTGCGTTTACTTGAACGTGGCGTTCGGGTCCCGATTTTCACTGGCGTTCAAGGAGCCCCTGGAAGCTACATGTTGCTTCCAGGGGCGGTTAACCGCGACGGGTAATGTCCCCCTAGGGGAAGAAAAAACGCGGCCGCATCCGAACGCAACGCGAACGCTGCTGAAAGCTCGAATGCATTGCCGCCGCGGCGCCAACGAACGCGACGCCTCCAAACGTCCGTCTGAACCAGCCCTAATTGAAGCTGCAAATATGTAGGCTCGGTGTACATACTGTAATGAGTGGATTAAACCATCCCTTTTGATGTAGATAAAATAAAACGTAAGTATTAATTGTTTAGAGTGATATATTGTTTATCATAATTTATTTTATTTGATATGCTATATATATATATATATATATATATATATATATATATATATATATATATGTATGTTTTTTTTTTTATATTAAAACTAAAAGGATTTTATGTGGCCTTTGACTATTAAGGAGGAACTGTAGTAAAAATAACATGATTAATAATATTGCTTTTTTTTTTTTTACAATATTTATTCATAAATTATTTAGTCAGTGTTTTGCCCGTTGTAAAACTTCTCCTCGCCCTGATTTACATTCTGAAATGTATTACAGTTGGTGACATCTTTTGTCCTGTCAGGTGATTTCCGCAGTATATTTTTTATATTTGTTTCCGGAGCATTCTGAAGCTAGTACAAACTATACCTTGCGTCTCAGAATGCTCGGGGGTGGGTAGGAGAATTCTGCATAGCTAATCGGCCTAGGCATAACATCGCTGGGAGGACAGGGCCACATAATATACAGCAATAGCAGCAGTGTTTTCTATGCTGAAACCAAGAAAATGACTGTAAAAGCAGGTACCCTGAAAACATACAGCATTCTACTACTGTGTTTCCCCTAAAGTAAGACATCCCCTGAGAATAAGCCCTAGCAGGAATTCCTAGCATGCTTGAAATATAAGACATCCCTCGAATGTAAGCCCTAATAGCAGCCGCCCACATGACAGCTGCAAGTCACGCTCAATACAAAGCCTGAATACAGGAGAGCAGCAGTATAATGTGAGTTCTACAGTCCTGTATATGTGTGTCAGGTAATTTGTGTTTTTCTTGGAGCCATCCCTCCTGATCTGTCCTGATAAGCATCAGCAGCACTTCACCTCTTCCCAGGACACACAGCTTATCCTATCATAGCTCTGGGGAGCCTGACAGAGTTCTCTGCCTGCAAGAAATAGACTCTTACCCACATGATCAGCAGAATCAGTTTCTGGTAAGTGAGAGCCCATATCTGCAAACCACAAGCTCTGTGCCTGCTGCTTGTGTTTCAGCATGGCATGCAGTATATACATTTTGTATAGGAAAACTACCAGTGTTACCCCCAAAAATAAGACATCCTCTGAAAATAAGCCCAGCACATCTTTTGGAGCAAAAATTAATATAAGACAGTGTCTTATTTTCGGGGAAACAAGGGTATATGTTGTTACAGTGCCTCTTTAAATGTTTTAATTATTGTCTTTGCTTGTAGGTTGGCTTTGATTTTCTTGTTCACGTTGGGAATTATATTCCTATATCAAGAGACAGGATAAGATGGTATTTTTGTTTCTCTGGACACGAGAGAGCGAAGGCCCGGAGATTGCACTAAGCTCCAGGGAATAGATGGCTTCCATGTCACGTTCCTCTGACAGACTGGCTAGTTCAGCACTGCCTCTCTGATGCTACTAGCCTTTAAAGAAAGGACAGACAGCACTCTTTTTTTTTCATATTTGCTGGAAAAAAAATGACGACCTCAGCGATATTATTAATCCCTGGTGTGAGAGAACGCTTCATTGTCATGTCCACTTGACAAAATGAGTACTTCGGAGATGCCTCAGCAATATAACTGCCCTTTTGGGAATACCTAGACGGCATTTTAGTATAGGGAGGCCATCGACTACCTCGGTGATATTATTAGTCCCTGGTGAACAGAAGAGGCTTCAGTGTCATTTCCACCTGACAAAATGGCTGCTCCATCGTTACCTCTGTGGTGTCACTAATCTTTACTGAGGAGAAAGGTTTTGCAGTGAATATTGGTAAAGGGTGATATACTGCCAGCATTGCTGTATTTAGCAGACAGATAGCTACTGAGGAACTTAGAAAATGGAAGGAAAAGGAGATGAGGAGAGCGTAGAAACTAAAAAGGAGGGAGAAGTGAGGAGAGGGAGAGCGGGTGGGGGTGGTGTTGGGGGGGTTTGAAGATGGATGATGTGTTGTACCAGAACAGCTGCTGTTGGGATCAGTACAGAAAGATGCTGAGCTGGGGACGTGTGGACTGGTAATTAGTGATTAATAAGCGCAGCTACTGGGATCACACACACCGCTCTGTCTATGTGTCTTCGCGTTTCCACGTATAGATCAAGATATAGAGATATATATAATTTCCCATCTTCTATAACCCTAAGTCCTTCCTGCTTGCGCTCCCATCAGCTTCCTCCTACATGTTGATGCTTAAAAGAGATCTCTTGTACACAAATAAAATGAGTAGAGGATTCATAGGGTCGGCAGTTTCGTTTATTTTTCACAGACAACAACTTTTTTTTTTCCATTTTGCGGTTAAGGTACAGAAATAATGTCCATATTGCACAGAACCCCGATAATGTATAACCAACATCCCCCACCCCCAACATATGGTATACTCGTAAACATCAACGCTAACTGGAGACACTCCCAGAATCCTTTGCAAGCAGCTTTTGTAAGTTTTGTTCATCTGGTCTGGCCAGGGAGGAGTTAACCAGGTTGCTGCGGTGTGGAAACAGAATGATGTAAGACTGGTGGCGTGTTTAGTGATCTGCCCCAAGGGGGGGAAAGGTGACAGCAACATGATTAATGGTTTAGTCCGTTCAAATATCTGTATATCAGTTATCAGTGGATGTAGCAGAGCCGGATCATCCACAAGGCAGTTGCCTAGGACCTGGAGAGAGTCTAGGGCCCCTGGTGGATGCTAACCCCACCACCAAATCTTACTAAAAAAGCCAGGTGACCATCAGCGGTGGGTAAAAACTGCTATCTTGCTTAGGTCCCCATTTTATCTTAATCCATTTCTGGGCTGTAGTTAGCTGATTCACCTACTGATTTCCTATGTCCATTTGAAAACTATATCGTATTTCAGTTATAAGTGGATGTAGTTGGTTGTATCACCTACTCATTTCTCAAGTCTCTTGATGTCACAAGGTTTTCCTTAAATTGTTGTTCGTCTCAGGGACAGAAGCATGTCTTGTGCAGGAACAGCTCTTACAGCTGCAGGGGGGGGCTGGGGCGGGGTTGGGCTGCAACTTTAACCCTTCCTCCCTCACCCCACAGAGTTGGCATGGCCAGACTGGTTATGGGTGGGAGGAGTCATAGTGGCCACACTGTTATGGGAGGAGTCATGGTGACAACACTGTTATGGGAGGAGTCATGGTGGCCACACTGTTATGGGAGGAGTCAAGGTTGCCACACTGTTATGGGAGGGTCATGGTGGCCACACTGTTATGGAAGGGTCATGGAGGCCACACTGTTATGGGAGGGTCATGGTGACCACACTGTTATGGGAGGCGTCATGGTGACCACACTGTTATGGGAGGAGCCATGGTGGGCACACTGTTATGGGAGGGTCATAGTGGCCACACTGTTATGGAAGGGCCATGGTGATCACACTGTTATGGGAGGAGTCAGGGTGACCACACTTTTATGGGAAGGTCATGGTGACCACTCTGTTATGAGAGCGTCATGGTGACCACACTGTTATGGAAAGGTCATGGTGATCACACTGTTATGGGAGGCGTCATGGTGACCACACTGTTATGGGAGGAGCCATGGTGGCCACACTGTTATGGGAGGGTCATGGTGGCCACACTGTTATGGGAGGAGTCATGGTGACCACACTGTTATGGAAGGGTCATGGTGACCACTCTGTTATGGGAGGAGTCATGATGCCCACGCTGTTATGGGAAGAGTCATAGTGACCACACTGTTATGGGAGGCGTCATGGTGACCACACTGTTATGGGAAGGTCATGGTGATCACACTGTTATGGGAGGAGTCATGGTGACCACAATGTTATGGAAGGGTCATGGTGACCACACTGTTATGGGAGGAGTCATGGTGACCACACTTTTATGGGAAGGTCATGGTGACCACACTGTTATGGGAGGCGTCATGGTGACCACACTGTTATGGGAGGAGTCATGATGCCCACGCTGTTATGGGAAGAGTCATAGTGACCACACTGTTATGGGAGGCGTCATGGTGACCACACTGTTATGAGAGTCATGGTGACCACACTGTTATGGAAGAGTCATGGTGGCCACACTGTTATGGGAGGGTCATGGTGGCCACACTGTTATGGAAGGGTCATGGTGACCACTCTGTTATGGGAGGAGTCATGGTGACCACACTTTTATGGGAAGGTCATGGTGACCACACTGTTATGGGAGGCGTCAGGGTGACCACACTGTTATGGGAAGGTCATGGTGACCACACTGTTATGGGAAGGTCATGGTGACTACACTGTTATGGGAGGGTCACGGTGACCACACTGTTATGGGAGGGTCACGGTGGCCACACTGTTATGAGAGGGTCACAGTGACCACACTGTTATGGGAGGGTCATGGTGACCACACTGTTATGGGAAGGTTATGGTGACCACACTGTTATAGGAGGGTCATGGTATCCACACCGTTATGGGAGGAGTCATGGTGGCCACACTGTTATGGGAGGAGTCATGGTGACCACGCTGTTATGGGAGGTGTCATGGTATCCACACTGTTATGGGAGGAGTCATGGTTACCACAATGTTATGGGAGAGTCATGGTGGCCACACTGTTATGGGAGTCATGGTGACCACACTGTTATGGGAGTCATGGTGGCCACAATGTTATGGGAGAGTCATGGTGGCCACACTGTTATGGGAGGAGTCATGGTTACCACAATGTTATGGGAGAGTCATGGTGGCCACACTGTTATGGGAGTCATGGTGACCACACTGTTATGGGAGAGTCATGGTGGCCACACTGTTATAGGAGGTGCCATGGTGGCCACACTGTTATGGGAGGAGTCATGGTGACCACACTGTTATGGGAGGTGTCATGGTGACCACAATGTTATGGGAGAGTCATGGTATCCACACCGTTATGGGAGGAGTCATGGTGGCCACACTGTTATGGGAGGAGTCATGGTGACCACGCTGTTATGGGAGGTGTCATGGTATCCACACTGTTATGGGAGGAGTCATGGTTACCACAATGTTATGGGAGAGTCATGGTGGCCACACTGTTATGGGAGTCATGGTGACCACACTGTTATAGGAGGTGCCATGGTGGCCACACTGTTATGGGAGGAGTCATGGTGACCACACTGTTATGGGAGGTGTCATGGTGACCACAATGTTATGGGAGAGTCATGGTATCCACACTGTTATGGGAGGAGTCATGGTGACCACAATGTTATGGGAGGAGTCATGGTGGCCACACTGTTATGGGAGGAGTCATGGTGACCACAATGTTATGGGAGGAGTCATGGTGGCCACACTGTTATGGGAGGAGTGATGGTGACCACACTGTTATGGGAGGAGTCATGGTGGCCACACTGTTATGGGAGAAGTCATGGTGACCACAATGTTATGGGAGAGTCATGGTGGCCACACTGTTATGGGAGGAGTCATGGTGACCACAATGTTATGGGAGGAGTCATGGTGGCCACACTGTTATGGGAGGAGTCATGGTGACCACACTGTTATGGGAGGAGTCATGGTGGCCACACTGTTATGGGAGAAGTCATGGTGACCACAATGTTATGGGAGGAGTCATGGTGGCCACACTGTTATGGGAGGAGTCATGGTGACCACAATGTTATGGGAGGAGTCATGGTGGCCACACTGTTATGGGAGGAGTCATGGTGACCACACTGTTATGGGAGGAGTCATGGTGGCCACACTGTTATGGGAGAAGTCATGGTGACCACAATGTTATGGGAGGAGTCATGGTGGCCACACTGTTATGGGAGAAGTCATGGTGACCACACTGTTATGGGAGGAGTCATGGTGACCACAATGTTATGGGAGGAGTCATGGTGGCCACACTGTTATGGGAGGAGTCATGGTGACCACAATGTTATGGGAGGAGTCATGGTGGCCACACTGTTATGGGAGGAGTCATGGTGACCACAATGTTATGGGAGAGTCATGGTGGCCACACTGTTATGGGAGGAGTCATGGTGACCACAATGTTATGGGAGAGTCATGGTGACCACAATGTTATGGGAGGAGTCATGGTGACCACAATGTTATGGGAGGAGTCATGGTGGCCACACTGTTATGGGAGGAGTCATGGTGACCACAATGTTATGGGAGAGTCATGGTGGCCACACTGTTAATACACTTGATAAAGCGGAGACTGTATTTCCGCGAAACGCGTTGTTTTAATAAATTTCCACTTTTCTAGCCTATGTGCTAATGTTTTATCCCTATTGGGAGGTTCCCAATTCATTTTCCCACCGCCGTGCCGTGTAGGTAGCTCTGCAAGCAGCGTTTCGGCGTTACTGGGCAACAGATTTTTCAGTTCCTGGAGCGAGTGACGTCACTTCCGCCCCGCTTCTGAGCTCAGTATACGGCTCGGCTAAGTGGGACAAGGTGCATCCGGGCTGAGCACGCTGTGCCGGCCACATCAAATCCAGGTGAGACCTGTCCTATTGGAGTATTCTATAGTCAAATGAAGGACTCAGAGCGCCCCTTTTTCTTCTTTTTTTCCTATTTGTAGAGACTTTCCTGGGAGCAGCCGAGCCTGAGACCGTGGGGGCCTGATCGCACTGGGGCGCTTGCACTACCCCTATGTTGCCTTTTGAACTTTTATATATAAAATAGGAGCTGTTCACTGTCAGTTTTGCTATGCAGTAAAACAGTCAAAAACTGTCAGTTTTATACTGTCAAGTGGGAACACAGCTTTATAGTAAACTCAAATTTCACAGTTTTTTTTCAATCAGCACCCAAACTTTATAAATGGGGGGTGAATCATATAACTAAGCTCATATATTATCTCAATTTTCACCTAAAGCCTCATACACATCATACACACACCCGACTTAAAGGATACCCGAAGTGACATGTGACATGATAAGATAGACATGGGTATGTACAGTGCCTAGCACACAAATAACTAGGCTGTGTTCCTTTTTTTTCTTTCTCTGCCTGAAAGAGTTAAATATCAGGTATGTAAGTGGCTGACTCAGTCCTGACTTAGACAGGTAGTGACTACAGTGTGACCCTCACTGATAAGAAATTCCCCTTTTTACCTCTTTCTTGCTCTCAGAAGCCATTTTCTGCTAGGAAAGTGTTTTATAGTTGTAATTTCTTATCAGTGAGGGTCACACTGTAGTCACTTCCTGTCTGAGTCAGCCACTTGCATACCTGATATTTAACTCTTTCAGGCAGAGAAAGAAAAAAAGGAACACAGCATAGTTATTTGTGTGCTAGGCACTGTACATACACACGTCTATCTCATCATGTCACTTCGGGTATCCTTTAGGTGACTGATAACGACCGCCTCAGCCGATAATCAGGCGTGTGTATGGCAGCCACCAAACCTAACCGGCGAGCGATCCGCTAGGCAGATCTACTCCCCACCAGGGACGCTGATCCCCCACCGATCCCATTGCTTGCGCTGCTCCTCGTCTGCTGCGTGACGACACGAACGCGCTGCTCGTCGTCCTTCCATCGTTCCCCCGCATAGCAACACATCGTGTTGTCAGCTACACATCTGACACGCACGAGTGCGGCCCAGTCTAGCAATGTCGCCCAAGGGGATCAGGTCCAGGCGACATGAATTGAGTGTGTGTACTTGGCCTAACTATAAGGAGACATAAATCATGAGTTTAGCTACATAAGGAGAGAAAAATCAAGAGATAAACCGATCCAATTTCCTTTTTCTCCTAGGTGATATTTTAACACCTTCTCAATAAAACGCATTTTAACCAGCAAGCAAGTAAATACTCAGAAAACTTTTACAGTACTTTTTACCTTTTTGGTACTTTTTCAATAGCAAAAAAGATGAAAAATGATCTCCTAGGAGAAACTTAGTAAAAAAAAGGAAAATGGATCGGGCCCAGGGAGCGACAAATCGTGAGAAAAACAGGTAACTAGAGATAATAAATCAAGAGATAAATAGGTAGCAAGTGACAAATCAGGAGATAAAGAGGTAGGTAGTAAAGGTGCGTACACATGCACTACGTCTGCCAACGACGGGTGCATCAGACCCTCCCACTGGGCGGACTTTCAGCCGACAGTACGATCCGATGAGCGGATCGTTCAGAAACAGCCTTATCAGTCTGCCGGCAGCGCGTACACACGTGCTACTGTCGGCAGAACGCCTGCCCGGCGGGAGAGTCCGGCGGACCTGTGGTTGCCGGCGGTAGTGCATGTGTGTGTACCTTAATATCAGGAGATAAACAGATAAGAGTTGCCTCATTAGAAGGGTTTTGTGAAGAAACCCCATGAGTAGGGAAGGTGTTGCCTCCAAGGTATTTTATTTTTATAAACAGCTTTAAAACAGAGCCAACCTGAAGTGGAATTATCACCACATTACATTACATGAATCCCCCCAAAAACAGCGGGCAGCATTGTTTTCCCCCCCTTTTTGTGCTTTCTTTTTACTTTCAAACATAAATGTGAGTCTCTAGTATACATATCATTTTTCTGGTAAACAGTCAGCTATATATCACACAACGCACATGAAATAAACAGATGAACCCAATCACAATCCATCTATGCAACAGTTTTAGACTGTGATTTATTATGTAGCCCCATTACTGAACACAAAGAATCAGGGCCGTTTCTGTGCCTAGGCTCTCTCTAGGGCACCCTCTAGTGGACAGGGCGCAGTACTGCACTTTCTCTAGTATATGCTAATGTTTGCAGTGCCCCTGTAATATCTTTCAGGTACCAGCATTCCCTGTAGTGTAATCCGTGGCTAATTCTACCTTAGTCATTCTCTCCACTCCCCTCGCCATAGCGTGTGCGTTTATATTTCAGGAAGTGTGAGGGGTGGGAGGGTCCTAAGCTGTTACGTCAGAAACGACCCTGCGAATGACGTAAGTACAGTCCTGGCTCTCTGTTATAGCATTAGAGTTTTATAGTATATAGTAAGATATATTGCCATAAAGTCCACTTTGGTGATGAGATTAAAATACATAAATAAATATTTTATTTCCGTTAGGTATGTCCTCATAAGAGCTGTTGATAGGGTAGCTGAAGATTGAATCAGGCCTTAATACCGTTCACGATCTGTGTGCCTTGGTGAATGGATAATTGTGTCTGGACAACTGGATGCTGTGCTAAAATGAACAAATGAAGGTATAGCTGTCATTGTGCCATAGTCAGGGGCTGGGGTGTAACTAGAGGGGAGCAGCACCTGTGATTTGAGAGGGGCCCAGAGCTGTGGGGGACCCCAACTACTAACCTTCCCTTCCCCCGATACAGGAGACTGCTCTTCAGATCAGGGGTTTCTGTGGCTACACTTGTTATAGGGGTGAAGATCATGATGGCTACACCTGTTTTATGACCCTTGTGAGATGGGCCCCCAGGCTGTGAAAGGCACCGGGGGGAGAGGGGGGGAAGGGGGGGGGGCACCATCAACATTTTTCTAGAGGGCTTCATGAATTGTAGTTACGCCACTGGTCGGGTGAACTGAGAATAAAAAAGGCAGCCAAGGCCTAAAATGTGCGCCAATCACAAATCAGCAGCTGTTTTGTGCAATGACCCTTTAGTGAAAGCGCAGCCATGCATCCTTTAAATAATGGCCTCAATTCACTGAGCTTATCTCCTGTCTTTAATAACGTTTCTAGAATGGTCACCATGGTGATAAGGCATGTAGCATTCAGGAAAGATTTTGCCTTAGGCAAACCTAAAGCTAACTCTTCTGTCTTTAAGTTAAGGTGAGATCTCTAAGTTAATTCTTCAATCCTTAAAATATCTCCAGAATTCTGAAAATAACTACAGAGGAGGTAACTTAGCTACAGAGGAGGTAACATAAGGAATGGAGAGATAAGATAACTCTCTCACTGTGTGGAGGCAAGTTTTCTCTTGCCTTATTATCTCCAGCAGGATCTTAGTGAATTGAGGCCATTGTTGACATTTTCTGTAGTGCTTTGCAGAATACACAAAATAATTAATGTCAGTAACTGTCCCTCAAAGGAGCTCACAATCTAATAACCCTACCATAGTCATAAGGTCCGTACACACTCCGGACTGGAGGCAACGACGGGTCCGTCATCACCTCCCGCTGGGTGGGCGTTCCAGCGACAGTCCGGCGTGTGTACAGTCTGTCTGCAGACTGATACGGCTGTTTGTGAGCGATCCGCCCGGCGGTGGGCGCTGGAACGCCCACCCAGCGGGAGGTGACGACGGACCAGTCGTTGCCTCCAGTCCGGCGTGTGTATGGACCTATAGTCTCATTTCCCTACCTTGTCTGGGGCCAATGGGGGGGGTGGAAGCCACTCAACCTACCAGTATATTTCTGTGGTGTTTGAGGAAACCGGAGTACCCAGAGGAAACTCACACAAACATGGGGAGAACATACAAGTTCCATGCAGATACTGACTTGGCCAGGGATCCTGGGACGCATTTCTAAGTGAGTGCTAACCACTCGTGCTGCCCAGATATTAAGGGATAACTCCATGAAGTATCTTGCACCTCATACAAAGAAAAGGCTTCAGCCCACATCTAGTTGCCTAGAAATGCACTGCTCTGAGTTTCTGGAATGAGGACAAAGCACAGAGGTATGTGGATCCAGCATGAACCTACTTCTGTACTTACCTCAGGTATCTTTGCCTCGGGCCAGGTATGCTTTAACTCTATAGTAACCAATTTATTTAGAGGCCTGTAAGTGCTTCAGGCCAGTTTATTTTAATACATTTTTTTTTATTTGTTATTTGTTACATTTCCTACTAATTAGTACTGCTCTAATGTGTTTTTATGGCCACTTGTCACTAGGGGGCAGTGTGAGACTGTAGCTCCCCACAGAGGTATCACCTGCAGCCATCAGAAGTACCCCCTGAAACCATCGACAGAGGACTTCTGCTTTTAGTTTCTATATCCTCTGCTAGCAGAGAGACATCAAAGCATTCCAAGACTTTACAGCACAATGAGTTCTGCAGGCCAAAAGCACTGCACTTATCTCAAAGGGGATAATTCCTTTGAAGTTGCTAATGGTTTAAGTGGGTGGCAAATCGCCAGGGATGTACCACTAAAAACCATGTGCGGCTGCTGTATATTGTTTCAGCCATTTCAAATCCTATCTGTGTGTGTGAGCCCAGCCTGTGGTGAATCAGCCAAATAAAGGCATTTATAATAATCTGAATCTCCACTGTCCTACTGCTATGACTGTGAAGTTTTACCCTCCTAGAACAGATCTCTCCCCTGTTACTCATGTACCTCTTCTTTCACAACCTCTGTACACCTCTGTGTGAGGCTGGAAGCAGCACAACAGAGATTCGATGTTACTTTTGACTTCAAGCGCATCTGAGATGAAAAACTAACTATAACAAGTAGCTTGTCTATATATCTTATCTAAAGGTTAGATAGTTTACACAGCATATCTAGCTGCAAACAGCTTCAACAGAGCATTATTATTTCTTCCTGTGATACAATGAGGGCAGCCATGTTCTGTTTGTCACATTACACACAGGTAAGCTGATCTGCATCTCCAACCCTCAGCCTGTGACAAATTCACTTCCCTCTCCTCCTCCCTCCTTCCCTCTGCCTCTGAAATCTCTGGCTAGTAACCTCCCCCTCCTCCTGCCCAGACTGAGCTCCCGTGAGCCCTTGCTACTGTCTGAAAATGCCAAGGCACTCTGAAAAACTGTGGGCGAGGCTTGTTTAGTTCATAGAGAATTAAAGTATTAAAACAAAAACAAAAAAAGTATTTGGCTTGAGGAATGCCCTATAAACTATAGGAAAGGAACACAATTATGCAATGAGTAAAAGTTTATCTCGGATCCACTTTCAGTCTTTGTTTTCTACACATGCCGATACCTGTCAAAAACGAACAAAGCCTGCTTTCCTTAGCTTTTCTATGGCAGCGTTAGGACTGCCTATTAGTGTTGATGACCACAGGCAAACTGCTAAGATAATCGCAACATAAGACAGTCAGGCCTGAAAGCATTATGTCTTGTTTTGCAACAAAAATTAATCAGGTCTGGCTGACTCGAATCTACTTTCATAAAATGTAATCTGCAGACTAATGTACAGTATTATGGCTCAGGACAGCTTTGAAGTTCAGAATGGAAAGTGTCTTTATCTCTGTGTCTTTAGAGTGTTTCATTCTGGTTTCACTTTAACCCTATTTCAGTATATTGAGGGATTTCCCATTCCTCTTGCAGTTTTAGCATGTGCTGGTCTGAGACTTAGCTCACATAGAGCGGTGCTTCTCAGCGTTATTTTTGGTATGTACCCCTTTTAAATCTCTGTGCTCGCTAAGTACCCCTGTAGTAGAGATTACCTCGAGGCGTACATATTAGTGCGCCGCCGGTGAACTGGGCGCTGGGTGAAGGCGTTAAATACTATTCCCCTTCCAACTCATAGCAATTAGGAGGGAGAAGTAATTGGGGGGGTCGGCAATTGACGGGACCACATATTACCCTTGCGCAGGGTGCGCGCATTAGTGCTATAGCGCCGCCCAGCTCAGCCGCTCAGCACCTGGCACCGAAACCACCTGCTTCAATCTTGCATACCACTTGACACAAATATATTTAAAGGAATACTGTAGGGGGGTTGGGGGAAAATGAGTTGAAGTTACCCGGGGCTTCTAATGGTCCCCCGCAGATGTCCTGTGCCTGCGCAGCCACTCACTGATGCTCCGGCTCCGCCTCTGGTTCACTTCTGGAATTTCAGACTTTGACGTCTGAAAACCACTGCGACTGCGTGGCCGTGTCCTCACTCCTGCTGATGTCACCAGGAGGGTACTGCGCAGGCCCAGTATGGTCTGTGTCTGCACCATGCGCTCCTGAGGACATCAGGGGAAGCAAGGACATGGCAACGCAGGCGCAGTGGTTTTCAGACTTTAAAGTCTGAAATTCTAGAAGTGAACTAGAGGCGGGGCCGGAGCATTGGGGTGTGGCTGCGTGGGCACAGGATGTCTGCGGGGGACCATTAGAAGCCCCGGGTAAGTTCAACTCATTTTCACCCGACCCCCCCTACAGTATCCCTTTAATAGTAGTATTCAGGAATTGGTTTTAAACAGTTTCCAGGTATTTAATATTGCTTTTAATTAGCTAAAATACTAAATGTAAGTTGCAATTTTCATAGGTTTATAATTTTCTAAAACTCTTAATTTGCTACACTGCATTAACTACATCAGGCCCAAGTAACCCCTGAACCCATCAGAAGTACCCCTGGACCCATCAGAAGTACCCCCTGGACCCATCAGAAGTACCCCCTGGACCCATCAGAAGTACCCCCTGGACCCATCAGAAGTACCCCTGGACCCATCAGAAGTACCCCTGGACCCATCAGAAGTACCCCCTGGACCCATCAGAAGTACCCCCTGGGGTACACATATCACTGGTTGAGAAGCTAGGCCATAGAGGAACGGCTTTCCTTTCTCTCTCCTTAATTAATTGGCTGGGGTTTTATTGCCTTGCGTTTCATGCTGTACACATGGCCATATTGCCGCCCATCCTTGTTTTCTTTGCAGACCTTTGCTGAGGTGCATTCAAGGTTTATCATTGCACGCCGGGGCAGGTCTGGTAATTGTGCTGTGCTACCCAACCATTGGCTAATCTAAAGGTCTTTAAGAGGGACTCCAGCACAGAAACCTCTAATCTAGGCTGTGCAAATGTATTTCCTATTTTATTTGTACAAGCCTTTCCCAGCTGGTGTTTTTTGAGATTTTTACTTCATAATTTCATTTCTACAATAATCATATACATTTTGCTCTGTATTTTACACTGTAAAAAAGAGCAGAGCTAATGACCCTTTGAACTTTCCTGCAGTAAAACCTTATCTCAAGCTGTCACTCACTGTTTCTTGTTTGTTTAACTGCTTAAGAAAACAGAACTATCTTAGACCCACATTGGATCGAAGGGCTCAGAGAAGCTCTTTTGCATAGATAACAACTGAAGTTTCTTTATGCTGGGAATACACGTTTCGTTTTAGCCTTCGTTTCGATTGTGCCTTTTGTCCTTTTCGATCCCGAAATAATCGATCGTACGGTTAATATCACCACCCACGGTTTCGTTTTTTTTTTTCTATTCTGATGGTTTCGTTTTTCCAATGATCGAAGGCTGCAAAGAAACGAAACGTAGTACAGGGACGGACGGCATAAACGAATATATAATCGATCTGAACAGCCATCAAGCCTACCAATGGCTCGATTAGATGGATAAAGAGAGATAATATCAAACATGTTCGATCGCTAGTCGTTCGTTTTTGGGGTCTATTAATCGAAACTATAATGAGATTATGACTATTTTCACATACGTTTTCAACACTCGATTCATTTACCAAACGAATCGAAGGCTAAAACGAAGGCAAAAACGAAACGTGTATTCCCAGCATAAGTCTTCCTATACTGGAAACAATATGAGACTCATATCTGTGCAGGTAATGTTCTATTTCATAGCTGTACTACACATACAATTCATTGTATCATAACTTTTTGCTTCAGGTTTGCTTTAAGTGTGGAGAAAATGTTTTAAAATTAGACTCTGACTGAAAAAAACAGCATGTTTGCATTACTGATTCCAGCTTATGCTGGGCATACACGGCACGTTTCTGGATGCAATTATGCGCCGGATGGAGCCGCTGGCTCGATATCGGCGCTCGTCCGCGCGTGCCCGTACACACGCTAGTCCCGTACACACGCTAGTCCCGTACACACGCTAGGCCCGTACACACGCTAGGCCCGTACACACGCTAGGCCCGTACACACGCTAAGCCCCTACACACATGCTAGGCCCGTACACACGCTAGGCCCGTACACACGCTAGACAGGCTGGAACGACGGGTCCGTCAGACCCTCCCGCTGGGCGGGCGTTCCAGCGACAGTCCGGCGTGTGTACATCTGTCTGCAGACTGATAAGGCTGTTTCTGAGCGATCCGCTGCGTTCCAGCCTGTCTAGCGTGTGTATGGGCCTTTACAATAATGACACTTGACTTGAATTGTTTACACTAAGATACTGTGATAAGATCACTGTGATGGAGTGCTACTTAAAGTGGATCCGAGATGAACTTTTACACATTGCATAATTGTGTTCCTTTCCTATTGTTTATAGGGCATTCCTCCAGCCAAATACTTTTTTGTTTTTGTTTTAATACTCCAAATTCCCTATAAACTAAACAAGCCACGCCCACATGTTTTCAGAGAGCCAAGGCACTTTCAGACAGTAGCAAGGGCTCATGGGAGCTCAGTCTGGGCAGCAGGAGGGGGAGGTATTACTAGCCAGAGATTTCAGAGGCAGAGGGGAGGAGGAGGGGGATTAGGTTTTTTTGCTCAAGATACAGATAAGCCTGCCTCTGTGATATGTTTACAAACAACATGGCTGCTGTCATTGTATGACAGGAATAATCAATCATATTCTATTAAAGCTGTTTTCAGCTAGATTTGCTGTGTAAACTATCTAAACTTTAGATAAGATATATCGACAAGTTACTTGTTATAGTTAGTTTTTCATCTCGCATGCGCTTTAAGACCTGCACATGGTTGATAAGCAGTTAAAAAGGGGGGGAGGGGGGGACAACCAGTGGAAGACAGGGGGAATGTTTTAGAAGCCGTGGGGAACTTGTTAGCGCATTTTCCCAATGGGTTTAACATATCCTATAGCTAATTTACTGTCAGTACAGACACAGAGTAACAGTTCATATTGTAAATATTGGAGGTGATATAATAAAATGGGGCTAAAATCAATCAAATAAAATGTATTGCGTTATTGATCGAGGACTCAGTTTTACACTGTTTAATCATGCTTAATTGGAATTTCAAATCTCAGCCAGGACACGATCTAGCAAGTTAAGGTCAAACCAGAGCTGCTAATTGCTTTAGATAGTAGAGGGAGACACGTGACATCATCTCAAAGGGACCTGCGGGGATTCAAAGCAGTGCAGCTTTATTAACAACAAATTGTAGAGGTAGCATTATCATCAAGCCAAAGCCTACACACAATGGTGTCTGATCTCCGTATTGACAAGTAAGGCCGTACTGACAGTAAATGACAGTAGCTATAGGATGTGTTGAACCCTATTTGGAGAACACATAGGGTTCAACACATCCCCATGGCTTCTAATGCTGGGAATACACGATACGTTTTTCAGCAGATTTACTGGCCAATCGATTTTCTGATCATTTTTCCGATCAGTTTCCATTCACTTCTATGAGAAAATCATTCAGAAATATGATCAAAATCAGATCGGACCTGTTGGTAGTTATCTATCGAGCCATCTATCTGTGTATTCCCAGCATAAAACATTCCCCCTGCCTTCCACTGCTTACAACCCCTTTTGTTTTTGAACTGCTTATCAACCATTTGCAGATCTTACTAGCACTTCAGTACAGTGATGAGTCATACCTTAGGGCCCGTTTCCACTAGAGTGAATCTGCATGCGTTTTACATAGTTACATAGTTACTGTACATAGTTATTTTGGTTGAAAAAAAGACATACGTCCATCGAGTTCAACCAGTATGCAGTCTGCATAAAGATTTGCATAACCAATATAAATCAATGGGCCTGTTTCCACTTGTCAGACATTCTATGTGGTGGACTGTGCAGAAAAAATCGGCACAGCAGAGCCATCAGAATTCGCACACCGCAAGGTCAGTGTGCAATTCGCCAGTAATGTAATAAACGCATGCGTTTTCGTTATGCACATTTTTCATGCGAATTCGCATACGTTTTTGCTTAAAATCAATGTAAAAGCACACAGGCACTGACATGGTTAAATTCGCATACTTACAAACATGCAAATTTTAACGCGTTTTCGCTTTAAAATTCGCATACAAACGCATACGAATTTGCATCCGCATGCAAATTCGTTTTCACGTTTTCCGCAATGGAAACGGGCCCTTAGTGTAAACAATACAAGTCAAGTGCCATTATTTTACAACCGATCTGAAATCAGTAACGAAAGCATTCTGTGTTTTCAAGTCAGAACCTCATTTTAAAACATTTTCTCCAGGACATCCGAGGGGAAAATAAACCGATGAGAGAACAACTGTATCTATCCTCCTCCTAAAAATGACTTTTTAAGCTATACCACGGTTTTGTTTTATATTTGAATCTAGTTTTTAAGATTTTACTGTTTCATTGTATCTGTTCAATGACATCTTCATTGAAGTATGCTAGAGCTCAAATCTAAGAATTATTGACCCTTTTTATCTCTTTTCTGCTTTTGGAAGCCATTTACTGACAGGAAAGTGTTTTATAGCTGTAATTCCTTATCAGTGAGAGTTATGCTGTAGTCTGACCCAGTCCAACCCGGACAGAAACTGTCACTTGCATACCTGTTGTTTAACTCTTTCAGTCAGAGAAAGAAAAAAAGGAACACAGCCTAGTTATTTGTGTGCTGGGCACTGTACATACACATGTCTATCTCATCATGTCACATGTCACTTCTGGTATCCTTTAAGTATGAATACACTAAAATATTGTGGATTAAAAAAATCTTTTATTTATGGGGGAAAGGGTGGTATGGTGACTTAGTGGCTAACACTATTTATGTGCAGTGTTGGATTACAAATTCAGGACATAATCTACATGGAGTTTCTATGGTTTCCCCACGTCTGTGTGGGTTTCCTTGGGGTACACTGGTTTCCTCCTACATCCCATAACCACACTCGCAGGTTTATTCACCTTTATCACAGAGTGTAGCTACAGAGATAGGGGCCTCGGTGAGAAATTCCCCCAGCACTGTGTATATGGTAGTTGCATTCAGAGCAGGATCATCCAGAAGGCAAGCTAGGCTGGTGCCTGGGGCCTAGTGAGTTTCAGGGGGCCCAACTCCCACATTCTCTGCCCTGTCTCCCACCTCAGATTGCCAAAAGGATCATCAGGATGAGGCGAAACTACTATTGTGCCTAGGCCTCAATTTGTCTTAATCTTATAGTGTACCAGTGATGAAGCGCCCTTGTGTATTTTACCATATATATCAGTGGGAATATTAGAGAAAATACCTACCCTGCTCTCTGTTTCATCCTTCACTGCTCAGCCTGCTTGTTATCAGCCCTGATAAAATCCACGACTGAGCATTCAGTCTGGCTTTGCTCAGGAATCATTATAGCGGAGTCTGTCTTCTCTGATGTCTTTTGAAGCACAAGCCTGCCCCCTTCTGGTTCTGCTTTCCTGTTCTGTATATTCACAGCATCACAGAGAGCTGTGATGAGATGGGAGGAACTGCTAATGTAAGGGTATATTATTTTTTATCTATATTTGTTAGTCATAAGAGCTTTCAGAAATGGTGATTTCATTTTGCACACAGCCCACTAAATATTATGCTTTACTGATGAACTGTGTTTTGCGTGGCGTTTTAGTAAAAAAAAACACAAAAAAATTGGCACACCAGAGCGGCACAAATACCAGGTATAGTATTTATTTTGTAAAAACTATCGGGGGATATGTTTATATTGTGCCAAAGCGTTCATCTCTGGTTTCATTTAATCCATCATTGGTTGCATTATACCATGCGCCAAAGACTGTTTTTCAAAGGCTGCAGTGTGAAAGAGGTATAAGCAGGGGAAGAGGTATACAGAGGTTATCTTATATAGCAATTTACAGTCACAACCTTGCATTGCTTATTGCTACACCAGAGCAGAACAGTGCTGGGCTGAAATTACGCATGAGCGTAATTACGCATCGTAATTCAATGCAAATTTACGTGTAAGTGCTACGCGTAACTTACGGTCCTACGCGTAAGTATTTACGCGTAAGCAGTAAAGTGGAATCGTAATTACGCTGTCTACCGTAATTGCTAGGTATACGTAATTTTACGAAGACTTACGCGTAATTTTACGTGTCATTACTAACGTAAAAACTCCCCTTTTCTAAGAGTAGCCAATCAGTCAACATCCTAAGCAACCAATAGTATCTTCTCCCGCCCTTCAGTATACAAGCGTACGTTTTGGCGCATACGAATGATGTGTACGCAATAGCTATCATATTGACGGCTATTGCGTACAGATCGTCCACATGCGTCAAAAAGTACGCATTAATGGGTATTACGGCACTACGCGTAACATCGTAGCGTAAGCGCCTACATTACGGTATCTGCGTAAATTAACGCGTAATTACAGTGATGAACCGTAGATAATTTCCTACGCCATAACCGTAATTGCGTAATGCGTAATAGCGTAAAATTACGCGTAATGATCCGTAAGCGTAGATTTTTCCATTACGACCAGCACTGGAGCAGAATCCTCCACAAGGCAAACTAGGTACTGCTCAGCCACTGCCTCCCTAACATAGACTATGGTGGGGACGTTAGATGGTGAACTCCTTTGAGGGAGACGTTAGTGACATACAGTGTACAATGTAATCTGCGAAGAGTTGCAAAAAATGTCAGCACTACGTAAAAACACAATAATAATTTGCTTACAAATTGTCAGAAATAGACTTTTCTAATAAGGATGCCAGCTTCAGCAACAGACTACAAAACCTCATCATTGCTCTTTGTGAAATAAACCATCTATTATGGCAGGGCAAAGTGTAATAGTTACGTGCTGTAACTCATAGCAGCCAATCCGATTTAATACATTTTATTTTTTTGCTCATGTGGCTAACTCTCTTAGCTATGGGTGACTACTGTAGGCTGCACATTATTACTGTTCTCTGCTGTAGAAGTCTGATAATGGTGGAAAATAGTTCCCTGCAGAGCAAAGTGACATAAGCAATAGCAGGTAAAAGTATAACAGGGACATAATAGGCCATAATATAAAGTAAGAGGCTGGACAGCGACATGATCTGTATGAGAACTAGCAGGGATTTCATAGCTCTCATGGTAATATATAAGCCGTGCTCACTGGTGACTGATCGGATATAGAAGTAGGATAGATGTATGATTCATCAACACTCAAGCCTTAACGAGGTGACGTCATGTAATTATTCGGGATCAATGAACGAGTGGACCCAAGTCTGAGGGCTGGTGCACACCGAGCGGCTTTTTCAGCGTTTCTGCAGCCGCTTGCGTCTGCGGATCCGCTTGGTCAATGTATCTCAATGGGGTGGTGCACACCAGAGCGGGAGGCGTTTTGCAGAAACGCATACTCCCGGGGTGAGGCATTTTTTGGATTTCAGATGCGTTTCTGCCTTAATGTTAAGTATAGGAAAAACGCAAACCGCTCTGAAAAACGCCTGTTCAGGGCGGTTTTGCCGGCGTTTTTGTTACAGAAGCTGTTCAGTAACAGCTTTACTGTAACAATATATGAAATGTACTATACTGAAATCCGCTGCAGCAATCCGCAAAACGCCATAGAAAAATAAGAAAAAGCGTTTCAAAACCTGCTAGCATTTTGCGGATCTGCTAGCGGTTTTTGGTGTGCACCGGGCCTAAAACAGGAAGAAGGGAAAACTGCAAGCTCAATCTACTCCCTGGATCATGGCCCCTCCTGCTGCACACCCCCCACCCAGCAGAGTAAGTGTAATGCCCCCTCTACACCATGCAATTCCGCGTGCGATCAATCTAATTCGATTAAATTCGACATGTCTGATTGGGATTCGATTGGTAGTGTGGTCGATTTTGCATTGATAACTATGCAAAATCGACCACACTACCGATCAAATCCCAATCCAATCCCGATCGGACATGTCGGATTTAATTGATCCAATTGAATTCGATCCAATTGAATTCCATCGATCGCACACAGAATTGCATGGTGTAGAGGGAGCTTAAGAGTATTTACTTGCTTCCGTTCCTTAGGGTGGTTACTAACTCTCAGCAGTCACTTACTCTGCTGCGTGCCCAACTCCTGATGTACGTCATGTGATTGGGAGCCAGAGGGGAGCAGCATAAAGCGAGTAGCTGCTGGGAGGAAGACTGCCCAGGTCTGAAATGGGTGTTTAGACTTAAAAAACTAACTAGCCAGTTCCAGTTGCTTAAGACTGTAACTGTCAGAGGTGGGTTCCTCTACATCTGTCTTTGAAATAGCTTTGTAAAGTGCTGTAGCTTGGGTAGTCAGCACCACCAATCTAAAGACAATGTCCAAAGGTAAGCCAATACTCAAAAAAGACTAGTCAGTTCTTACTCTTCATATCGAAGCATAACCAACCTTTTCTGGCTACTAAAGAACCCTTCATCGGTATCATGGGTTTACTCCACAAGCCTAAAGTTGTGCTCAATGCTGCATGTGAATGTCTCAGGTAATCTATCACCTAGCATCACCATGATGAAGGGGTCTTCTGTCGTCCTGAAATAATGGTTATGATTCTACATGAGGATCACCTATACCTCTGGGTGGTGCCACTTCTAAGTGTAAACAGCCGCTACCTTAGGCCGTACCTTGAATATCACCTTGATTGTTTCTAAATACAGATCATGGTGGTTACTCTCTACTCTAGAGAGTTTCAAAAATTAAAGCAGATGTGTGATTGGTTGCTATGGGCAGGCCATAGAAAGTTTTGATGCCTGATAAATATGATGCTTGCCTAATCCTCTTTTACTCCTCCCCATAACATTGTATTTAGCTCAGAAGCAACGAGCTGGAGGCAGACACAATGGAGGTTTTTTTCTTAGCTCAATTGTTTCGGCTTTCTGGCAGACCACACTTAAGTTCATTTTAATGGGAGGATAACAATATATTTGTTACATTGGGTGTATATTGAAGTGGGTTAAGCTTGACGCCCAGCACATCACTTACACAGCTTTCTGTCCACTTTCTCCACAAGTACACACACCACAATGGACCAGACCAAGGCACAGGAAGTCCATAAAAGGTAGACCCATAGTTAGCCAATCCGAGGCTATGTCATTGCTACCAGCACTTAGTATTTTAGTCGTATTCAGCCCGAGGGTGAATATGGAGAGCTGCTGTGATAGTTGTAGTCAGGGCAGACCTTCTGCACCAGTCTGTAATCTGTGGTGTAAAAGGAAACATACACACAAACAATCTTAAAAGGGTGTGAACATGTCCAAGCGACCTTGCTACGGGTTTGCTGCTGATGGCAGGTCTTTGACGGATCGTGAGGACACAGGCCTGTCTTAATTGCTTTATCTACTTTTTCAAACTCCACGCGGCAGTTGAATATCTTTGATTCTTTCGCTTCAGCGTACATCTGCTGCTCCAGGTCAAAATCTAGGACTTTGGATGGCGGGACAAGACTAACAGAAACATTTCCCTGCCCGGTTGAGTTGTGAAGGAAGAAGACGCTGAAGGAACCATTCCCATGATCCACCACCTTCCCAGTGATAAGGAGGTTTAGCTTCACAGTCTTGATATTTGAATAAAAATCCCCCCAACCAAAAACTTTCTTTGCTCTTCCAGTTGACCTGAGCACGGACTGACGTCGGACCCTTGCTGGAACTGGAGGGTCTTGATTGTGACCTATCTCTGAAAGACTGTTCAGAACATCCCAGAATTCAGGAGAGTTGGAGAGAAGTTGAAGGACCGTAGAATTTAACGGGCTGGAATTTCGAGATCTGGTTGGAGAGTTTGCTTTTCTCCGAGGGATACGAGGCCTTGATTGAGGTTTGGTTTCTGACTGGTCTTCATCTTCAGGATCACCAGGCACATCTTCTTGCCCACAGATCACCTAGTGAAGGAGATGAAATAAATTACTTTCAACAGAACAATTACAGATTAATAAAAAATAATTTAAAAAACAATGGTTATTATCTCTCTAGGAACTGATGTGAGATGTTCAGGCCAAGCAGCTTCTGCAGCTGTTGCCTTGAAATACCTAGAGCCTGATTCACAAAGCTTTTCTTTTAAATTATCTCCCCTTACTTATTAACTCCCAATTTATCTCTCCTATGACTTAACTCATGATTTAGGTCTCCTTAAAGGACAACCGAGGTGACATGTGACATGATGAGATAGACACATGTACTGTATGTACAGTCAGGGCCGGTTTAAGCAACAATGGGGCCCCAGGGCAAAATAAACCTGGGGGGCCCCCCAACATATACCCCGGAACAAAAATCGGCATTAGGGGACCTTTTTGCAGCTGTTATAGTCAGGGTGTGAAGCCCCAATCGGTCGGAGCTCCACGTTCTGGCTATCCCAGCCTGCATGGGGGACAAGGGATTAAAAAGTTTCAGGAGGGGGGACCCCACATAATTAAAAAAAAAAAAATTCCCACACTCTAAGCATAAAAAAAAATTGGGAAAATAGGAAAAAATGCCAGGGATCTTCATGCAGCCATATTGCGGCTGTATAGCGATCCCTGGTCAAAGCGCTGTGGCTGCATATGGAACCCCTGGAAACCCCGTCAGGAAATTTATTGCTCTTTCTTTTGATGCATGTAAAATTACACTACCGTTAGGTTTGCTACTAAAAGTTTACCGCATTTAAAAGTATACTTTTTTCCTTCGAAAATTTAAATTCGATTTTCTCAAAAACTATAAGGTCTTTTTGAAAAATTGTTTTTTTCCTCTTATTCCCAATGGTCCCCTTAACATATCCTGCCAATATAGGGTTTCTAGCATTTAAGGTGGATTTGCTATTAACCATTAAAGTCGGCAGGTTTTTAAATGTGTATTTTTTTTCCTTTGAAACTTTAAAATCGATTTTCTCAGGAACTATAAGGCCGATTTGAAATATTTTTTCCTCTTGTAGCCACTGGGGGCCCCTACAAGCTCTGGTGCCCTGGGGAAGCTGCCTACTTTGCCTCTATGGTAGCGCCAGCCCTGTGTACAGTGCCTAGCACACAAATAACTGTGCTGTGTTCCTTTTTTTCTTTCTCTGCCTGAAAGAGTTAAAAATCAGGTATTCAAGTGACAGTTTCTTGTCCGAGTTGGGACTGGGTCAGACTATAGCATAATCCTCACTGATTAGTAATTACAGCCATAAAACACTTTCCTGTCAGTAAATGGCTTCTGAGAACAGGAAAGGGATAATAAGGGTCAATAATTCATAGATTTGAGTTCTAGCATACTTCATTGAAGGTGTCATTGAGCAAAGAAAGACAATGAAACAGTAAAAACTTAAAAACTAGATTTAAACATATAATAAAACTGTGGGATATTTAAAAAAAAAGTAATTTTTAAGAGAAGGAGGATGGATACAATTGTTTTTCTCAACCGTTTATTTTCACCTCAGATATCCTTTAACTGACTTAACTCATTGTTTAGCTCTCTTCATCTAATTTAACTCATGATTTAGCTCTCCTTAACTGACTTAATTCATGGTATAACTCTCCTTAACTGACATAACTCATGGTTTAGCTCTCCTTATCTATTTATCTCATGAATTATCTCTCCTTATTTGTTAATCTCCTGCGTTAGCAGTCAGTTATCAGTCACATATTCCCTAGCATAACTGAAATCAGTTATCAGTCAATATTATATCAGCACCTCAATGTATAGGAAAAAAGTTGAGTCAAATGGAGATAAGGCCGCGTTACCAAAACAACAAAATACTGTCAATAGAGAGGTAGCCACATAAGACATGCTGGGTCTATTCATAAAGTAAAGTTTAGCAGGAGAAACGGAAAACAGTCTAAAAAATAAATAAATCTAAAAACACACCTAAGAGCAGATTGAAAGCAGGAAGAGGAAGAGGGGGGGGGGGGACGACGACGACACTGCACTGATGCACTGACAATAGTGCATTGTGTGACCCCTTGCTTTTGGATCCTTTGACAAGTGGAGCTCTTTAGATGTGCCCGGCCCGCATTTAGTTCCGTTTTAAAGCAAATTTCAAGCTGGTATGGGGGGGGGGGGGGGAAGGAGTTAGAATTTTCAGTTTTAGTGATCAAGTAAAAAGGTGACATATATATGCATACCTCCCAACTTTTTGAGATGAGAAAGAGGGACACTTAAGCCACACCCCTGATCACTCCCCTAACACACCCCTAGTCACGCATACAATAAAGATTTCATAAGAAAAATATGTTGTGTCAAACACATTTTTTAGTAGAAAAATATATATATTTTATATAGAAAGAGGGACAAAGTCCTGAAAGAGGGACAGATGAGGAGGAAAGAGGGACAGGGCACCCAAAGAGGGACTGTCCCTCCGAAAGAGGGACAGTTGGGAGCTATATATATGACACACAGTAACAGTGACATGGATAGAAAATCATGGGCCCCAGTGCAAAATTTACAATGTGAGTCTCCATTACAATTTCTCCCCCCCCCCACACACACACATACAAATCCTGCCTACCAAAAACAGCAGCTATGAAAGATGCATGAGATTGAATTGGGGACAATTTATAAATGATTAGCACTGTGGAGAGCACAGTCATTTGTAATCTACCACTGCAAAGGTGCGTACACACGCACTACAGCCGCCAACGATGGGTCAGACCCTCCCGCTGGGCGGACGTTCAGCCGACAGTAGTGGCTCAGCGGATCGTTCAGAAACAGCCTTCCCAGTCCGCCGACAGCGCGTACACACGTGCTACTGTCGGCAGAACGCCCCCCCCCAGCGGCAGGGTCTAAAGGACCCGTCGTTGGCGGCCGTAGTGCGTGTGTACGCACCTTTACACTGATGCCGAGCCCTAGAGGGGCCCCCTAGAGCAGGGACCCATTGCAGTTGCAGCCTCTGCAACCCCTATGCCTACACCAGTGCACAGAAGTACAGACTAAAGATGGATGCAGCCCTAATCACCTGCAGGTTGTTAGTAACACAACTGAGAATTTGTATTGGAATTTCCCCTCCAGGATGCTGGCTGTAGATCCTCCTCTGTGGACTAACTTCAACTACCTGCTAAACAATATATTTATGCGAAGAGAAAACGCAGCAGGCAGCACAAAGGTGCTCATGGGAAGAACAATTCACTGCTAGTACATAAATCAAATGCCCCTGAATGCTCTTTTATAAGCTAACAGAAAAGGCCGGATATAAAACTTGCTTCTAAAATACTTATAAAAACAGAAGTCTTGATTGCTTGTTTGGGTTTGGATAGGAAATATGTGTAGGAGCCACACACTGCCAGTGTCAGTATATCTTGTCAGCTGCTATGACAACATAATCTTCCCCACACTAGAAAGGCCTGCTCTGCGTGGAGGGGCTACAGATAGGAACAAGGGGGACCTGACTTACAAAGGAAAGCTACTTACTGCTGTCATTGGTAGGTTTGCCACTTATAATCCGCCATACCAGTATCTCAATAACTGCCACGCCTCCTCCTTCCTGCCTGCACCTATCAGTGTCTCTGTGCTGCCACGCCTCCTCCTTCCTGCCTGTACCTATCAGTGTCCCTGTGCTGCCACGCCTCTTCCTTCCTGCCTGCACCTATCAGTGTCCCTGTGCTGCCACGCCTCCTCCTTCCTGCCTCAGTGTCCCTGTGCTGCCATGCCTCTTCCTTCCTGCCTGCACTTATCAGTGTCCCTGTGCTGCCACGCCTCCTCCTTCCTGCCTGCACCTATCAGTGTCCCTGTGCTGCCACGCCTCCTCCTTCCTGCCTGCACCTATCAGTGTCCCTGTGCTGCCACGCCTCCTCCTTCCTGCCTGCACCTATCAGTGTCCCTGTGCTGCCATGCCTCCTCCTTCCTGCCTCAGTGTCCCTGTGCTGCCATGCCTCTTCCTTCCTGCACCTATCAGTGTCCCCTCCTTCCTGCCTGCACCTATTAATGTCCTGTGCTGCCATGCCTCCTCCTTCCTGCCTGCACCTATCAGTGTCCCTGTGCTGCCACGCCTCCTCCTTCCTGCCTGCACCTATCAGTGTCCCTGTGCTGCCACGCCTCCTCCTTCCTGCCTCAGTGTCCCTGTGCTGCCATGCCTCTTCCTTCCTGCACCTATCAGTGTCCCTGTGCTGCCTCAGTGTCCCTGTGCTGCCATGCTTCCTCCTTCCTGCTTGCACCTATCCGTGTCCCTGTACTGCCACGCCTCCTCCTTCCTGCCTACACCAGTTTACCCTATAGAAATACTAAATAATAATGCTACATTGCCCAATCCTACCCCAAATGTCAGTAATCCAATATTATTTAATTATATTATAAAAATTATAATTTTTTTATAATAAAATAATAATTGTATTTAATTATTTATTTTGTCCCGAGAAAGCGAGAGACAGGGAGAACTGGCAGCAGAAGCTCTACTCTATATAGCATACCTTTTACAGAATGTGCTGCCATGTTGCTCAGAATGCAAAGTCTCATGAGTTTTCCAGTAATAAAACACAGCCATATATACAGTGGGTTGCAAAAGTATTCGGCCCCCTTGAAGTTTTCCACATTTTGTCACATTACTGCCACAAACATGCATCAATTTTATTGGAATTCCACGTGAAAGACCAATACAAAGTGGTGTACACGTGAGAAGTGGATCGAAAATCATACATCATTCCAAACATTTTTTACAAATAAATAACTGCAAAGTGTGGTGTGCGTAATTATTCAGCCCCCTGAGTCAATACTTTGTAGAACCACCTTTTGCTGCAGTTACAGCTGCCAGTCTTTTAGGGTATGTCTCTACCAGCTTTGCACATCTAGAGACTGAAATCCTTGCCCATTCTTCTTTGCAAAACAGCTCCAGCTCAGTCAGATTAGATGGACAGTGTCTGTGAACAGCAGTTTTCAGATCTTGCCACAGATTCTCGATTGGATTTAGATCTGGACTTTGACTGGGCTATTCCAACACATGGATATGTTTTGTTTTAAACCATTCCATTGTTGCCCTGGCTTTATGTTGAGGGTCATTGTTCTGCTGGAAGATGAACCTCCGCCCCAGTCTCAAGTCCTTTGCAGTCCCCAAGAGGTTTTTTTCCAAGTTTGCCCTGTATTTGGTTCCATCCATCTTTCCATCAACTCTGACCAGCTTCCTTGTCCCAGCTGAAGAGATGCACCCCTAGAGCATGATGCTGCCACCACCATATTTGACAGTGGGGATGGTGTGTTCAGAGTGATGTGCAGTGTTAGTTTTCCGCCACACATAGCGTTTTGCATTTTGGCCAAAAAGTTCCATTTTGGTCTCATCTGACCACAGCACCTTCTTCCACATGGTTGCTGTGTCCCCCACATGGCTTGTGGCAAACTGCAAACGGGACTTCTTATGCTTTCTGTTAACAATGCCTTTCTTCTTGCCACTCTTCCATAAAGGCCAACTTTGTGCAGTGCATGACTAATAGTTGTCCTATGGACAGATTCCCCCACCTGAGCTGTAGATCTCTGCAGCTCATCCAGAGTCACCATGGGCCTCTTGACTGCATTTCTGATCAGCGCTCTCCTTGTTCGGCCTGTGAGTTTAGGTGGACGGCCTTGTCTTGGTAGGTTTACAGTTGTGCCATACTCCCTCCATTTCTGAATGATCGCTTGAACAGTGCTCCTTGGGATGTTCAAGGCTTTGAAAATCTTTTTGTAGCCTAAGCCTGCTTTAAATTTCTCAATAACTTGATCCCTGACCTGTCTTTGACCTGTCTTGTGTGTTCTTTGGACTTCACGGTGATGTTGCTCCCAATATTCTCTTAGACAACCTCTGAGGCCCTCACAGAGCAGCTGTATTTGTACTGACATTAGATAACACACAGGTGCACTCTATTTAGTCATTAGCACCCATCAGGCAATGTCTATAGGCAACTGACTGCACTCAGATCAAAGGGGGCCGAATAATTATGCACACACCACTTTGCAGTTATTTATTTGTAAAAAAAAAATGTTTGGAATTATGTATGATTTTCGTTCCACTTCTCATGTGTACAGCACTTTGTATTGGTCTTTCATGTGGAATTCCAATAAAATTGATTCATGTATGTGGCAGTAATATGACAAAATGTGGAAAACTTCAAGGGGGCCAAATACTTTTGCAACCCACTGTAGGTATTTAGCACTAGGGTGCAGATATGACATGACAAACCATTTGTTTTTCAGGTCAAATGGGAGATCCATCAGGACTATCAAACTCTGCTAAGGAGCGCCACCTGCTGGCTCAGCAACACTACACATAAAGTATTCAGATCTAACACTTCATAATTACCTTATTAAAATACTTTTTTTTTTTTAAAAAGCGTCTAGCACTAAAAAGAGTAAGTACAATAAAAGGAAAAGGAAAAAAAAAACAGATTCCACTTAACATATTCTTCTGTTCATACTATGGGCTCGATTCACAAAGCGGTGCTAACCCAGTTAGAGACTTTAGGGGCTCGATTCACAAAGCGGTGCTAACCCAGTTAGAGACTTTAGGGCCTCGATTCACAAAGCGGTGATAACCCAGTTATCACGCCTAAAAGACTTTAGGCGTGATGACCTTTTCACCACTGAGTTATCACCGATTTTTCCTGCTCTTCGCGCGAAGTTACCGCGCGTAAGCGCGTTCGCGCGTACGCGCGTAAGAGAGCGCGCAAAGTCCCATAGGGCTTAATGGGAGCTTCGCGCGAAGCGTCTGGTGTTGCGCGCGCACTTACGCGCGTACGCGCGAGTTTCTTCTTATCATGCCTAAAGTGACTTTAGGCGTGATAAGGGCCTTTTCACCATGGTGCTAACACTTTGCACCGCTTTGTGAATCGAGCCCTAGGTGTGATAAGTTTAGGCATGCTAAGTTTAGATAAGTGTAGATCGCTTGCAAAGTCCCGCACGCAAAGCAGCACCATTAAACTCTATGCAAAGTGCACCAGACTTTGCTAGCGCAAAACTTTTGATCAGCTGTGCATTGCGGTGCTAACCCAGTTGGTGCTTAAACTTATCATGCCTAAACTTATCACACCTAAACTTATCACACCTAAACTTATCACACCTAAACTTATCACGCCTAAACTTATCACGCCTAAACTTATCACACCTAAACTTATCACACCTGAACTTATCACACCTAAACTTATCATGCCTAAACTTATCACACCTGAACTTATCATGCCTAAACTTATCATGCCTAAACTTATCACACCTGAACTTATCATGCCTAAACTTATCACGCCTAAACTTATCACACCTAAACTTATCACACCTGAACTTATCACACCTAAACTTATCATGCCTAAACTTATCACACCTGAACTTATCATGCCTAAACTTATCATGCCTAAACTTATCACACCTGAACTTATCATGCCTAAACTTATCACACCTAAACTTATCGGGCTCGATTCACAAAGCGGTGCTAACCCAGTTAGAGACTTTAGGCATGATAACCATTGCACCACTCTGGTGAAAAGCCAGTTTAGGGGCTCGATTCACCAAGCGGTGATAACCCAGTTATCACGCCTAAAAGACTTTAGGCGTGATGACCTTTTCACCACTGAGTTATCACCGCTTTTTCCTGCTCTTCGCGCGAAGTTACCGCGCGAACGCGCGTTCGCGCGTTCGCGCGTAAGAGCGCGCGCAAAGTCCCATAGGGCTTAATGGGAGCTTCGCGCGAAGCGGGGACGCTGCGCGCAAAACTTTGCGCGCGGCAACTTCGCGCGAGTTTCTTCTTATCATGCCTAAAGTGACTTTAGGCGTGATAAGGGCCTTTTCACCATGGTGCTAACACTTTGCACCGCTTTGTGAATCGAGCCCTAGGTGTGATAAGTTTAGGCATGATAAGTTTAGGTGTGATAAGTTTAGGCATGATAAGTTTAGATAAGTTTAGATCGCTTGCAAAGTCTCGCACACAAAGCAGCGCCATTAAACTTTATACGAAGTGCACCAGTCTTTGCTAGCGTAAAACTTTTGATCAGCTGTGCACTGCGGTGCTAACGCAGTTGGCGCTTAAACTTATCATGCCTAAACTTATCACACCTAAACTTATCATGCCTAAACTTATCACACCTAAACTTATCACACCTAAACTTATCATGCCTAAACTGAGTTTAGGCATGATAAAGGGCTTTTCACCAGGGTGCTAACTGTTAGCACCGCTTTGTGAATCAGGCCCCTAAACTTATCATGCCTAAACTTATCACACCCGAACTTATCATGCCTAATCTTATCATGCCTAAACTTATCACACCTGAACTTATCATGCCTAAACTTATCACACCTAAACTTATCACACCTAAACTTATCACGCCTAAACTTATCACGCCTAAACTTATCACACCTGAACTTATCACACCTAAACTTATCATGCCTAAACTTATCACACCTGAACTTATCATGCCTAAACTTATCATGCCTAAACTTATCACACCTGAACTTATCGGCCTCGATTCACAAAGCGGTGATAACCCAGTTATCACGCCTAAAAGACTTTAGGCGTGATGACCTTTTCACCACTGAGTTATCACCGATTTTTCCTGCTCTTCGCGCGAAGTTACCGCGCGTAAGCGCGTTCGCGCGTACGCGCGTGAGAGCGCGCGCAAAGTCCCATAGGGCTTAATGGGAGCTTCGCGCGAAGCGTCGGGTGTTGCGCGCGCGGCAACTTCGCGCGAGTTTCTTTTTATCATGCCTAAAGTGACTTTAGGCGTGATAAGGGCCTTTTCACCACGGTGCTAACACTTTGCACCGCTTGGTGAATCGAGCCCATCATGCCTAAACTTATCACGCCTAAACTTATCATGCCTAATCTTATCATGCCTAAACTTATCACACCTGAACTTATCATGCCTAAACTTATCACACCTAAACTTATCACACCTAAACTTATCACGCCTAAACTTATCACGCCTAAACTTATCACACCTAAACTTATCACACCTGAACTTATCACACCTAAACTTATCATGCCTAAACTTATCACACCTGAACTTATCATGCCTAAACTTATCATGCCTAAACTTATCACACCTGAACTTATCATGCCTAAACTTATCACACCTAAACTTATCGGGCTCGATTCACAAAGCGGTGATAACCCAGTTAGAGACTTTAGGCATGATAACCATTGCATCACTCTGGTGAAAAGCCAGTTTAGGTGTGATAAGTTTAGGCATGATAAGTTTAGGTGTGATAAGTTTAGGCATGCTAAGTTTAGATAAGTTTAGATCGCTTGCAAAGTCCCGCACGCAAAGCAGCACCATTAAACTTTATACGAAGTGCACCAGACTTTGCTAGCGTAAAACTTTTGATCAGCTGTGCACTGCGGTGCTAATGCAGTTGGCGCTTAAACTTATCATGCCTAAACTTATCACACCTAAACTTATCATGCCTAAACTTATCACACCTAAACTTATCGGGCCTGATTCACAAAGCGGTGCTAACAGTTAGCACCCTGGTGAAAAGCCCTTTATCACGCCTAAACTCAGTTTAGGCATGATAAGTTTAGGTGTGATAAGTTTAGGTGTGATAAGTTTAGGCATGATAAGTTTGGGTGTGATAAGTTTAGGCATGATAAGTTTAAGCACCAACTGCGTTAGCACCGCAGTGCACAGCTGATCAAAAGTTTTGCGCTAGCAAAGTCTGGTGCACTTTGCATAGAGCTTAATGGCGCTGCTTTGCGTGCGGGACTTTGCACGCTATCTAAACTTGTCTAAACTTATCACGCCTAAACTTATCACACCTAAACTTATCACACCTAAACTTATCATGCCTAAACTGGCTTTTCACCAGCGTGGTGCAATGGTTATCATGCCTAAAGTCTTTTAGGCGTGCTAACTGGGTTAGCACCGCTTTGTGAATCGAGCCCATCATGCCTAAACTGAGTTTAGGCATGATAAAGGGCTTTTCACCAGGGTGCTAACTGTTAGCACCGCTTTGTAAATCAGGCCCCTCATGCCTAAACTGAGTTTAGGCATGATAAAGGGCTTTTCACCAGCGTGCTAACTGTTAGCACCGCTTTGTGAATCAGGCCCCATGTATATTAAATATTCTCTTGAGGTCTGTGGGGCTGATTTCTAAAAATTAGATTGCATTCTTTATAGACACCAATGAAATTCCTTTCCTCGTTTAGATAAGTGTAGATCGCTTGCAAAGTCCCGCACGCAAAGCAGCACCATTAAACTCTATGCAAAGTGCACCAGACTTTGCTAGCGCAAAACTTTTGATCAGCTGTGCATTGCGGTGCTAACCCAGTTGGTGCTTAAACTTATCATGCCTAAACTTATCACACCTAAACTTATCACACCTAAACTTATCATGCCTAAACTTATCACACCTAAACTTATCATGCCTAAACTTATCACACCTAAACTTATCACACCTGAACTTATCACACCTAGGGCTCGATTCACAAAGCGGTGCTAACCCAGTTAGCACGCCTAAAATACTTTAGGCATGATAACCATTGCACCATGCTGGTGAAAAGCCAGTTTAGGCGTGATAAGTTTAGGCGTGATAAGTGTAGGTGTGATAAGTTTAGGCATGCTAAGTTTAGATAAGTTTTGATCGCTTGCAAAGTCCCGCACGCAAAGCAGCGCCATTAAACTTTATACGAAGTGCACCAGTCTTTGCTAGCGTTAAACTTTTGATCAGCTGTGCACTGCGGTGCTAACGCAGTTGGCGCTTAAACTTATCACACCTAGGGCTCGATTCACAAAGCGGTGCTAACAGTTAGCACCCTGGTGAAAAGCCCTTTATCATGCCTAAACTCAGTTTAGGCATGATAAGTTTAGGTGTGATAAGTTTAGGTGTGATAAGTTTAGGCATGCTAAGTTTAGGTGTGATAAGTTTAGGCATGCTAAGTTTAAGCGCCAACTGCGTTAGCACCGCAGTGCACAGCTGATCAAAAGTTTTACTCTAGCAAAGACTGGTGCACTTCGTATAAAGTTTAATGGCGCTGCTTTGCGTGCGGGACTTTGCAAGCGATCTAAACTTATCTAAACTTAGCATGCCTAAACTTATCACACCTAAACTTATCACACCTAAACTTATCACGCCTAAACTGGCTTTTCACCAGCATGGTGCAATGGTTATCATGCCTAAAGTCTTTTAGGCATGCTAACTGGGTTAGCACCGCTTTGTGAATCGAGCCCCTAAACTTATCACACCTAAACTTATCATGCCTAAACTTATCACACCTAAACTTATCACACCTAAACTTATCATGCCTAAACTGAGTTTAGGCATGATAAAGGGCTTTTCACCAGCGTGCTAACTGTTAGCACCGCTTTGTGAATCAGGCCCCTAAACTTATCATGCCTAAACTTATCACACCCGAACTTATCATGCCTAATCTTATCATGCCTAAACTTATCACACCTGAACTTATCATGCCTAAACTTATCACACCTAAACTTATCACACCTAAACTTATCACGCCTAAACTTATCACGCCTAAACTTATCATGCCTAAACTTATCACACCTGAACTTATCACACCTAAACTTATCATGCCTAAACTTATCACACCTAAACTTATCACACCTAAACTTATCATGCCTAAACTGAGTTTAGGCATGATAAAGGGCTTTTCACCAGCGTGCTAACTGTTAGCACCGCTTTGTGAATCAGGCCCCATGGGCTCGATTCACAAAGCGGTGATAACCCAGTTAAAGACTTTGGGCCTGATTCACAAAGCGGTGCTAACAGCTAGCACCCTGGTGAAAAGCCCTTTATCATGCCTAAACTCAGTTTAGGCATGATAAGTTTAGGCATGATAAATTTAGGTGTGATAAGTTTAGGCATGATAAGTTTAGATAAGTTTAGATGGCGCGCAAAGTCCCGCACGCAAAGCAGCGCCATTAAACTCTATGCAAAGTGCACCAGACTTTGCTAGCGCAAAACTTTTGATCAGCTGTGCACTGCGGTGCTAACCCAGTTGGTGCTTAAACTTATCACGCCTAAAAACTTATCACACCTAAACTTAACATGCCTAAACTTATCACACCTAAACTTATCACACCTAAACTTATCATGCCTAAACTGAGTTTAGGCATGATAAAGGGCTTTTCACCAGCGTGCTAACTGTTAGCACCGCTTTGTGAATCAGGCCCCTAAACTTATCATGCCTAAACTTATCACACCCGAACTTATCATGCCTAATCTTATCATGCCTAAACTTATCACACCTGAACTTATCATGCCTAAACTTATCACACCTAAACTTATCACACCTAAACTTATCACGCCTAAACTTATCACGCCTAAACTTATCATGCCTAAACTTATCACACCTGAACTTATCACACCTAAACTTATCATGCCTAAACTTATCACACCTAAACTTATCACACCTAAACTTATCATGCCTAAACTGAGTTTAGGCATGATAAAGGGCTTTTCACCAGCGTGCTAACTGTTAGCACCGCTTTGTGAATCAGGCCCCATGGGCTCGATTCACAAAGCGGTGATAACCCAGTTAAAGACTTTGGGCCTGATTCACAAAGCGGTGCTAACAGCTAGCACCCTGGTGAAAAGCCCTTTATCATGCCTAAACTCAGTTTAGGCATGATAAGTTTAGGCATGATAAGTTTAGGCATGATAAATTTAGGTGTGATAAGTTTAGGCATGATAAGTTTAGATAAGTTTAGATGGCGCGCAAAGTCCCGCACGCAAAGCAGCGCCATTAAACTCTATGCAAAGTGCACCAGACTTTGCTAGCGCAAAACTTTTGATCAGCTGTGCACTGCGGTGCTAACCCAGTTGGTGCTTAAACTTATCACGCCTAAAAACTTATCACACCTAAACTTAACATGCCTAAACTTATCACACCTAAACTTATCACACCTAAACTTATCATGCCTAAACTGAGTTTAGGCATGATAAAGGGCTTTTCACCAGCGTGCTAACTGTTAGCACCGCTTTGTGAATCAGGCCCCATGTATATTAAATATTCTCTTGAGGTCTGTGGGGCTGATTTCTAAAAATTAGATTGCATTCTTTATAGACACCAATGAAATTCCTTTCCTCGTTGCGTTGAACCGAAACGTGATGGATTGTCGTGATTAACAGTTCTACTTTTCTCGCCGTTTCCATAAATCAGCCCTTGTGCCTTTCTTCCCTGCTTTGTTTATTCCAACCTCGTTCCTTAGCGTTTTTTCTCTTTTTTTTTTATATTTCTTCTGGTCTTTTTTAATCTACTTCCTTTCTTTGCCTCTACCTGCGAAGCCAGCGCAGCAACAGATGCTGCCGATGATAATTAGTGGTATTGAGTACTAATCAGTGCTACCGGTTTAATGAGAAGTGAGTAATGTGCTGGCACCTGACCTGCACCCCCTTGGGTATCACAATGTCAGAAAGGTATTGGACAGAGAGAGAGAGAGAGGAGGAGAGACTGCTGCACAATCTGCCGCTGTAGCGGGCGGAGGGAGAATGTTAGGGAAAGCACTTTCGGTTGCAGAGGGCACAGATAATCAGCGGCAGTGTGTTACACAGCCAGCGCCGTCACTATGAAATATCTGCCCGAGACTTGAAATATATACGCAGAAAACTTAAAAGAACATTAGAAAGGGAATTGTTACAGAATAGCATGGACAGAATATATTGCGAGTGGGTGATGTCGCGCGCATGAAAAAGGGCCGCAAGGAAATATTGGTGCCCGTTTTCGTTAATAAAATTATCGTTAATATCTACCACTACCAATAGTTTTCTTTTTTAAAGAAAACCTGTAATGACAAAAAGTTACCCTGAGAGGTATTCACCTCGGGTGGGGGAAGCCTCCGCATCCTATCGCTTCCCCGTCCTCCTGTGTCCCACGACGGTCTCGCTGTGGCCCTCCGAACAGCGGGGATGTAAATATTTACCTTCCCGGCTCCAGCGCAGGTGCAGTATTGGCTCTCCGCTCGGAGATAGGTGGAAATAGCCGATCGCTGTCGGGCCGCTCTACTGCGCAGGCGCCAGTCTCCTGCAAGTCTCCTGCACCTGTGCAGTAGAGCGGACCTGACAGAGATCGGCTGTTTCCATCTATTCCCGTGCTGAGAGCTGCAACAGCGCCACCCGCTGGACTCAGGGAAGGTAAATATATTAGCCTTGTCAGGATTGTCGGGGGAGAATTGCGGGACACTTCGGGGGAGCCAGCGCTGGACTGCCTGCAGCTACAGGGGAGGGGGGAGTCTCATTGGGACCCTGAGGCTCCCCTCTACCGCGGTGAGTACCCCCCAGGGGAACTTTTTTTGTTACAGGTCTCTTTAAAGTGTAAATAGTATAAATTATCATAATAAAATATCGGTATGTATTAACAATATTTTACAACTTAACCTATACTTACTCTCACACAGAATCCTTCCTTCCTGACGCCTAAACCCCCCTCCCTTCCTGATGCACACCCTAAAACCCCCCTTCCTAATGCCTAACCCTAAAACCCCCCTTCCTAATGCCTAACCCTAAACCCCCCTTTTTGATGCCTAACCTTAAACCCCCCTTCTTCCTGATGCCTAATTCTAAACCCCTCCTTCCCGATGCCTAACCCTAAAACCCCCCTTATGAAAATTATATAAAATGTAAAAACGAATATGTTGTAATTTTCAAAATGATAATTATCGCGCACCCAATTTTCTGATTTTTGCGCCTTATAATCAATATTTGCATTAGCACCTGTCGCTATTATCCATTGGCACAAATGTCAAGCTTGGTGATGTCTCCTTAGCACATTTTAAGTTATTAGATGCAGAACTTGGTTAGCATTAGTAAGGAGCACCTCTCTCAGAGGCGCTTATCGTGACCTAAAGACTGCACTGTGTGTACTCCTGTTCGTTATTGCCTGAAGAAGTGGGAATATACCCGCAAAACGCGTTGCACTGTATGTTGTAGTATACAAATAAATTTGCTTGTACTAAAACCGACAGTATCATGTCTGCTTCGGGGAGATGAGTCCACCACCGCCTCCTGAGGCATTTTAAAGTTTTTAGATATATTTTATTCTGTTGGCGCCTCTGTTCTCCTTACAATATCAGCATCCACACCTGGTGGAGGGGTTGAATTCCCTTTCTTCTTCTAATCTACAGAGAGCGACATCTTAATCCTGAGTGAGGACAGGTCTAATCTCCTCACCTGCCTACAAAGTGGTTGCCTAATTGGTAACCCTGACTTGTGAGTATATCTATCATATACTTTTCCATTTACCCATCACCCAACTTACTACACTATATTAGGCTCTCGGTGTCCCTTCTTTTTCTTTTGGTTAGTATTAGCACTGTATAGAATTCATTCATTATCTTTCATTTTTATTATTATGTGTTTATACATTGCTGACATCATCTGCAGCACATTACATGATCTATTGCCATGTCACACAAGGTACCCATTAACAATCCAATTTCCCAAACGATTGACCATCCGATCATTGCGATTGATAGGAAGCGATCATTCGAGCCCACCAATGGAGGGGAAAATAAGCAATCTAATCAGACTAAAATTTGAACTGAAGGAACAAATCGATAGAACGACTGTAAATTGCCGATTGGCACTGTGAAGGTTACCTGATCTGATGGATCATACAGTCGAGCAAGTGGGAGATATTACTGTTTAAAGGACACCCGAAGAGAAAATAAACCAATGAAATAAACGATTGTATCTATCTTCCTTCTCCTAAAAAATGATTTTTTTAAGATACTCCACAGTTTTATTTTATGTTTAAATCTACTTTTTAAGTTTTAACTGTTTTATTGTTTTTGCTCAATAACACATTCATTGAAGTATGCCAGAGCTAAAGTCTATGAACTATTCACCCTTTTTATCTCTTTCCTGCTCTCAGAAGCCATTTTCTGTTAGGAAAGTGTTTTATAGTTAGAATTTCTTATCAGTGAGGGTCATTTCCTGTCTGAGTCAGGACTGAGTCAGCCACTTACATACCTGATATTTAACTCTTTCAGGCAGAGAAAGAAAAAAAGGAACACAGCCTAGTTATTAGTGTGCTAGGCACTGTACATACCCATGTCTATCTCATCATGTCAGGCGTCACTTCGGGTATCCTTTAAGGTCCTTTAACTGTCCCTTTGAGGCGCTCACAATCAAATCCCCACCATAGTGATAATCTAATGATACCTTCAAACAATTTACACACAGCCGATGTTAAGCTTGCAGGTCTATAGAATCAGAACCAGGAAATTATAGACCTGTAAGGTTAACATCAGTTGTGTGTAAATTGTATGAAAGGTATTCTGAGGGATGCTATACAAAATTATGTAGCACATGATAATCTTATTTCACATCGACAACATGTTTTTTTCTAAAGACAGGTCCTGTCTCACAAACATGCTCAGATTTTATGTGATTAATGAAAATGTAGATCTTTGGAAAGCTATAAATGTAGTATACTTGGCTTGGAGCAGAAGCTGAGGATACAGGGGCTAGGAGAAAATGTGTGTATGTGGTATTTAGAACGGGTTAAAGTGAACCAGAGACGAAGCACCCTCATGTATTTTACCATATATATCAGTGGGAACATTAGAAAAAACACCTACCCTGCTCTCTGCTTCATCCTTCACTGCTCAGCCTGCTTGTTATCAGTCCTACTCCTGATAAAATCCCCCACTGAGCATTCAGTCTGGCTTTGCTCAGGAATAATTATAGCTGAGCCTGTCTTCTCTGATGACTTTTCAAGCCCAAGGCTGCCCCCTTCTGGCTCTGCTATAATGACTCAGCTATAATGATTCCTGAGCAAAGCCAGACTGAATGCTGAGTGGGGGATTTTATCAGGGCTGATAACAAGCAGGCTGAGCAGCAGGGACGGATCAAGACCAAGTTGCGCCTGGAGCAAGGTCAGGGTTTGGCGCCTAAACTGCCATTCATTTTGCCGCCTTTTTAAGAATTCAACAAACTGCGCCTGGGGCAAGATACCCGCTTGCCCCCCCCCTAGATCCGTCCCTGCTGAGCAGTGAAGGATGAAGCAGAGAGCAGGGTAGGTGTTTTCTCTAATGTTCCCACTGATATATATGGTAAAATACATGAGAGTGCTTCGTCTCTGGTTCACTTTAAGGGATAGAAGGCAAAGAGTTGTGATAAACGGAACAGACTCAAAATGGGAAACTGTTAGCAGTGGGTTAACGCAGGGGTCAGTACTTGATCCAATTCATTTCAATGTATTAATGATTTTACAAATAAGAATGTATTAATGATTTAGTAGACAGAATACAAAGTAATGGAGCGATCTTTGCAGATGATAAAATTATGCAGAATTATCAACCCTAAGGATAGTGACATTTTACAACAGGATCTCGACAACATGGCCATATGGGCAGACACACAGCAGATGAAATTTAATGTTGATAAATGTAAAGTCATGCACCTCGGACGTACCACCGGTAAATCATCATATAAAATAAATGGCATACAGCTTGCAACATACACTCACCTAAAGGATTATTAGGAACGCCATACTAATACAGTGTTTGACCCCCTTTCACTTTAAAGAGACTCTGTAACAACAAAAACCTCCCCTGGGGGGTACTCACCTCGGGTGGGGGAAGCCTCCGGATCCTAATGAGGCTTCCCACGCCGTCCTCTGTCCCACGGGGGTCTCGCCGCAGCCCTCCGAACAGCCGGCGACTGTGCCGACTGTCAGTTCAATATTTACCTTTGCTGGCTCCAGCGGGGGCGCTGTGGCGGCTTTCGGCACGGAAATGGACGGAAATACCCGATCTCCGTCGGGTCCGCTCTACTGCGCAGGCGCCGGAAACTTGCGCCTGCGCAGTAGAGCAGACCCGACGGCGATCGGGTATTTCCGCCTACTGCGGAGCCGACAGCCATCAGAGCGCCTGCACAGGAGCCAGGAAGGTAAATATTACGTCACCGCTGCACGGAGGGCTGCAGCGAGACCCCTGAGGGACGGAGGACGGCGTGGGAAGCCTCATTAGGATCCGGAGGCTTCCCCCACCCGAGGTGAGTACCCCCCAGGGGACGTTTTGTCGTTACAGTTCCTCTTTAAGAACTGCCTTAATGCTTCGTGTCATTTATTCAACAAGGTGCTGAAAGCATTCTTTAGAAATGTTGGCCCATATTGATAGGATAGCATCTTGCAGTTGATGGGGATTTGTGGGATGCACATCCAGGGCTCGAAGCTCCCGTTCCATCTCATCCCAAAGATAATAATAATGGCAGTATTTGTATAGCGCCTTTCTCCTGTCGGACTCAAAGCGCTTGCGAGGCAGCCACTACAGCGCACTCAGTAGGCAGTAGCAGTGTTAAGGAGACTTGTCCAAGAAACTTACTGAAATAGGTGCTGGCTTACTGAATAGGCAGAGCTGAGATTTGAAGCCAGGTCTCCTGTGTCAGAGGCAGAGCCCTTAACCATTACACTATCCAGCTGCTCTATTGGGTTGAGATCTGGTGACTGTTGGGGCCATTTTACTACAGTGATCTCATTGTCATGTTCAAGAAACCAATTAGAAATGATTGGAGCTTTGTGACCTGGTGCATTATCCTGCTGGAAGTAGCCATCAGAGGATGGGGACATGGTGGTCATGAAGGGATGGACATGGTCAGAAACAATGCTCAGGTAGCCCGTGGCATTTAAACGATGCCCAATTGGCACTAAGGAGCCTAAAGTGTGCCAAGAAAACACCCCCCCCCCACACACCATTACACCACCACCACCAGCCTGCACAGTGGTAACAAGGCATGATGGATCTATGTTCTCATTCTGTTTACGCCAAATACTGACTCTATCGAGACTCATCAGACCAGGCAACATTTTTCAGATTGTGAAATACTCAGACCGGCCCGTCTGGCAGCAACAACCATGCCACGCTCAAAATAGCTTACATCACCTTTCTTTCCCATTCTGACATTCAGTTTGGAGTTCAGGAGATTGTCTTGACCAGGACCACACCCCTAAATGCATTGAAGCAACTGCCATGTGATTGGTTGATTAGATAATTGCATTCATGAGAAATTGAACAGGTGTTCCTAATAATCCTTTAGGTGAGTGTAGACTTGGAGAAGGACTTGGGAATACTGGTTGATAACTAATATACAATGCGAAGCAGCGGTAGCTAAAGCAAATGACATTATGGCATGCATAAAAAGTGAAATAATATCTCAAGATGCGAGTATACTACTCCCTCTGTATATATCACTTGTGAGGCCACATCTGGGGTATTGGAGACAGTTTTGGGCACCACACTATAGAAAGGACATTAGTACATAGCAAGGAAATGAGCAGCGCTACTTAAAAACAGACTAGTGCCTACCTGCAAAAGAGTGCAAGCCCCACTTGTGGGGTCGAATACACGCCGAGCATACACATGACCTGTCTACCACTAGAGGAGGATGTTAGTTTCCTGTAACAGCTTGCATGCAACCTATTAAGTACTCGTCCCTCCCACTGCGAAGAAGTCAATCCTCCATGGGAGGGGCCTAACACTAACTAAATCCTAACCTATGTATATGCATAGCCTGGGTGCGGCTAATCAAATAAAGTCGAAAATTGAAAATTGCGCAAAAGGTGGATCAGCGCAACACCAGGCCGCCTCCGAATGGCCTCCATCAGAGATGCGCTGAGCCCCCCCAGGAACTACAAACGCACCTTGAACCCAAACAGAAGCTCTGCATATACACCAAAAGCATGGCTGTTAAGTGGGAGCAGCTGACCAAAAACGAATTACATTAGTACATAGCAAGGAAATGACATTGACCTTCTAGATCGGGTTCAAAGACAGACAATTAATTAATCAGAGGGATGGAAGAGCTCACTAACCAAGAAGGTTGAACAAACTAGGCTTATTTAGCTCGGAAAAAAAGGTGACAGAGAGGTGACCTGAGTAACATGTATGAATACATCAGAGGCAGATTAGCTTTCTGTGCCTGGGATTGTCTCTACCAACTGACAGTCTAAACCAGCTGACAGGAAACAGGGAAGACATGGGGGGGGCGTGTCTCTTTCATTATGCAGAGCAGCGCACAGTGGAAACCATTTACAAAAGTTCTAGGCTGGCCGCTGCATCCTCATACGAGCTGTAGAGAGAGCGCATACAGCAAAGCAGCTGGCAGGAAGTGAAGAGGACCAGCCCCTGGAGCACATAATGGGGGTGGTGGTTAGTGTTATGTTGAGGCCCCCGGTTGCTTGAACTCTCCAGCAACTAGAAATAACACACATATGTGTGACTGCGACTATCTGTGCCGGATAACTGAAGCCCTGCTGTTGCAATGTCATGAGTTAAACAGCACCACCTAGTTACTGTTCAACAAACTGCACATTGCAGCCTTCCTGAAAAGGGGCTACATCTCCGTGTTTACTCCCAAGATGTGGAAATAAGAGGCCAAAACTCTTAAAGAGACTCTGTAACAAAATTTTCAGCCTTATTTCTTCTATCCTATAAGTTCTTATACCTGTTCAAATGTGGTCTGGCTTACTGCAGCCTTTTCTAGTTGCACAGTGGCTGTGTTATCTCTGTTATATAATCTAATCTTCTCTTTTCTGTCGGCTCTGTCGGGCTCAGGCAGGAATGTGCTGTCTGCTGTACACACCCTCTCCACAGCCTATCACAAGCTGGTAACAGCCATGTCTTTTGTTTGTAAACACTGCCTAAAACTGGCAATTACAAGCCAGGATTGCAGCAGGGAGTGGCAGAAACAGCACAGAGGGGCCCAGTAGAACATAATGAATAGAATGGTATGCTTTTTATTGTAAGAATTTTAGAGTACAGATTCTCTTTAAAGACTGACACTCCATGATGAAAATGCCGATCAGTGTAGCAATTAGTACACATTTTATTGTGACAGTTTTTTTAGTAGTAATCTGATGGGACTGCATCATCCCCCCCCCCCCCACACACACACACACACCACCACCACTATGCATGGTACTGTATGGCTGCATGCAATACTGAACCACCACTTTGCTGATCGACCAGCTACCTACACAGCAGAAACCCCCCTGTTGCTCCTGACTGCAATCCCAGTTCATTTTTTACCATTAACCGATCAGATGTGTCTGTAATTGACTTGGACCGGCCGCTAACAAGCCACCAGCGTAAGGCCTATGCATTTGCTGCCTCCAGTGTTCCTTTAGATATGCTGTATTTCTGTAAGGTGAAACTGTAATGCAAGCCGCAGCGGCTAGTCTCTGCAATGGATATAAATGAGAGAGGCACAGGTTAATTGAAAGATTTACAGCTCTTATGGCTCAGGGCGGTAATAACAGCATTAGTAGCATTTGCTGGTGTAATTGGGATTCTCTAGACATCCAGGCAGAATGCAAATGTATGGCTTACTTCCTAAGCTGCCTACCCACACCAGGGGGCCGTAGGGGAAGCAGGAAATGTGGGCACACGCTAGTGGCGGAAGCTTGGGCACCGCCTTAGGGACTCATTGAATTACCAGAAAGCAGGGGCAACTTGGACATCCACGACACACGCTAAATATCAGGAGTCAGGGGGGGAAATCATTGTGTTTGCAGGTTAGGTGTATGTGTATGTGTGTGTGTGTGTGTGTGTGTGTGGGGGGGGGGGGGGGAGTTGGTTAAGGTTAGTTATGGGGATGGTTAAGGTATAGCTGTAGTAAAATGTCAGTATTTCATACTGATATTTTACCTTCTTTTTTTTTTTTTCAACTTATACAATTAAAACTTAATAGTAGAATAGGACTCAGTCTCTCAGGTGACAGTTCAGGGACAAGAGCTGTACAGGTGCACCACTAACAAAGTGGGGGTTTAATTCACAAAGGTTACTTATTTTTCACTTTAACTGTAAGGAGCGCTCATGCTTGAGATAAGCAAATAAGGAGATAATTCATGAGATAAATAGATAAGGAGAGCTAACCATAAGTTATATCAAATAAGGAGAGCTAAACCATGAGATATGTCAAATAAGGAGAGCTAAACCATGAGATATGTCAGATAAGGAGAGCTAAACCATGAGTTATGTCAGATAAGGAGAGCTAACCCGTGCGTTATGTCAAATAAGGAGAGCTAAGCCATGAGTTATGTCAAATAAGGAGAGCTAAACCATGAGTTATATCAAATAAGGAGAGCTAAACCATGAGTTATGTCAAATAAGGAGAGCTAAACCATGAGTTATGTCAAATAAGGAGAGCTAACCATGAGTTATGTCAAATAAGGAGAGCTAAACCATGAGTTATGTCAAATAAGGAGAGCTAAGCCATGAGTTATGTCAAATAAAGAGAGCTAAAGCATGAGTTATGTCAGATAAGGAGAGCTAAACCATGAGTTATGTCAAATAAGGAGAGCTAACCATGAGTTATGTTAAATAAGGAGAGCTAACCATGAGTTATGTCAGATAAGGAGAGCTAAACCATGAGTTATGTCAAATAAGGAGAGCTAACCATGAGTTATGTCAGATAAGGAGAGCTAAACCATGAGTTATGTCATATAAGGAGAGCTAAACCTTGAGTTATGTCAAACAAGAAGAGCTAAACCTTGAGTTATGTCAAATAAGGAGAGCTAACCATGAGTTATGTCAAATAAGGAGAGCTAAACCATGAGTTATGTCAAACAAGGAGAGCTAAACCATGAGTTATGTCAAACAAGGAGAGCTAAACCATGAGTTATGTCACATAAGGAGAGCTAAACCATAAGTTATGTCAAATAAGGAGAGCTAAACCATGAGTTATGTCAAATAAGGAGAGCTAACCATGAGTTATGTCAAACAAGGAGAGCTAAACCATAAGTTATGTCAAACAAGGAGAGCTAAACCATGAGTTATGTCAAATAAGGAGAGCTAAACCATAATTTATGTCAAATAAGGAGAGCTAAACCATGAGTTATGTCAGATAAGGAGAGCTAAACTATGAGTTATGTCAAATAAGGAGAGCTAAACCTTGAGTTATGTCAAATAAGGAGAGCTAACCATGAGTTATGTCAGATAAGGAGAGCTAAACCATAATTTATGTCAAATAAGGAGAGCTACACCATGAGTTATGTCAAACAAGGAGAGCTAAACCATGAGTTATGTCAAATAAGGAGAGCTAACCATGAGTTATGTCAAACAAGGAGAGCTAAACCATGAGTTATGTCAAACAAGGAGAGCTAAACCTTGAGTTATGTAAACCATGAGTTATGTCAAATAAGGGGAGCTAAACCATGAGTTATGTCAAATAAGGAGAGTTAAACCATGAGTTATGTCAAATAAGGAGAGTTAAACCACGAGTTATGTCAAATAAGGCGAGTTAAACCACGAGTTATGTCAAATAAGGCGAGCTAAACCATGAGTTATGGCAAATAAGGAGAGCTAAACCATGAGTTATGTCAGATAAGGAGAGCTAAACCATGAGTTATGTCAAATAAGGAGAGCTAACCCATGAGTTATGTCAAATAAGGAGAGCTAAACCATGAATTAAGTTGGATAAGGAGAGGTAAACCATGAGTTATGTCAGATAAGAAGAGATAAATTGTGAGTTAATAAATAAGGTGAGATAATTTAACAGGAAAGCTTTGGGAATCAGGCCCTTAGTTACACATCTGTTACTATGGAGGGTTCCAGCGGTTAAGGTGAGGAAGAGAGCGAGGCACTCAAGGGTTGATTGGGCTTTGTTGGCAGTAAACATCCGGTGTGCTGGGTTTTTAATTACTTCTGTACCAGCCGTCTCTGGCCCTTTAAAGACCAGAGACGGCTGGTACCGCAAAACGGCGTTTATCGACAAATCACTGCACAGACCCGTCGCTTCCGCAAGTCGCACCACTCTCACATCGCCGGAAGCCCCCGTCTCGGCCGTCTCTATGATGGTAGAGTGCTGTCAGCCAGTCAAGAGCCACTTTCATTGGTTCCCTTACCCTGCCCATTAATGTAAGCCAAGGGAATTGGCTCAGAGTGATGACAAGGTCAGAGGCCAATGAACTCGGTTCCTGACCGGCTCACAGAGCTCTGCCGTCATATAAGCAGTGATGTTTGAAATCTACGTCCTGTCAGAGCCGTGCGACCACAATCAGGACGTAGATTTCAACCGCGCTGGTCCTGAAGTGGTTAAGCGATGTCGGGGGCTTCTGTACACACACTTGGCTGAGGCGGTCCTTAAAGCCAATGGTTACCAATCTAAAAATAAAAAAGTCAGATACTCACCTAAGAAGAGGGAAGGCTCGGTCCTAATGAGCCTTCCCTCTCCTTTCCCGGTGCCCTCGGTGCTGCGCTGGCTCCCCCGTTCGCGTCCGCCGCCGCAGGGACTTCGGAGGTATTCGGAAGCACTCGGGCTTCTGAAGACGGGCCGCTCCGTACTACGTACGCGCGAGTGCGTCATAGAGGGCGCTCGCGCATGCGTAGTATGGAGCGGCCCGTCTTCGGGAGCCCGAGTGCTCCCGAAGGCTTCCGAAAGCTCCCTTCGGCATGCAGAAGTGGCAGTATTTGACCGAACTGGTCGAATACTGCCACGGGGGATCCTGCGCGGGACCGGGCACCGGGAGAGGAGAGGGAAGGCTCATTAGGACCGAGCCTTCCCTCTCCTTAGGTGAGTATCTGACTTTTTTTATTTTTAAAGAGGTAAACATTCACTTTAAAGAGAACCTGTAACAAAAAAAAAGTTCCCCTGGGGGGTACTCACCTCGGGAGGGGGAAGCCTCAGGGTCCCAATGAGGCTTCCCCCTCCCCTGTAGCTGCAGGCAGTCCAGCGCTGGCTCCCCCGAAGCGTCCTGCAATCCGGGCTCGACAAGCCTGACAAGGCTTAACAATTTACCTTCCCTGGCTCCAGCGGGGGGCGCTGTTGCAGGTCTTAGCACGGAGATAGGCAGAAATAGCCGATTTCTGTCGGGTCCGCTCTACTACGCAGGCACAGGAGACTTGCAGGAGACTTGCACCTGCACAGTAGAGCGGCCCGACAGCGATCGGCTATTTCCGCCTATCTCCGAGCGGAGAGCCGATACTGCGCCTGCACTGGAGCCGGGAAGGTAAATATTTACATCCCCGCTGTTCGGGGAGCTTTATCGCCGCCGCCGCGTGACCGAGGAGGACGGGGGAAGCCTCAATAGGATCCGGAGGCTTCCCCCACCCCAGGTGAGTACCCCCCAGGGGAGGTTTTTTTCGTAACAGGTTTTCTTTAATGGCCGCCTCGGCCTAGAGTCATTTAGCATGTGACCCATGTTTTTTATGTTATCTACTTGGTCACTATCAAGCGTTAAAATTCTTATCTGTGTGCATTGGGGCTGTTTTTTCTTTTTTGGCGTAAATAAAGCAATAACGTTTATTTGAGAGTTGCACAATAAATGTCATAACAGCAATGAATATGCAAATACATAAAAGAAATGCATGATAGTGTTAAGTATTGTTAAGTATGGGCAAATAACTTGCAAATACAGCTCCAAAACCAATAACACTGTGATTTAGGTCACTACCTCTATTCAAAGGTCACTGGCAATAACCAGCACAGCTCAATGAAAAAGGACTTTGTTATAAACAAAGGGAAAATGTAGTTTGGAGTATATAGGGGAAGGCAGGTGTATGTAGGGGAGTGGGGTAGGGGAGCATTGAATTAATACTGAAAAGGAGAAATATGCAGCAATATTTTCCTGATGAACAATTCTTAGGGATCAAAGGACATTTTAGAGAACTCCGAGCCCATAAATGAAGGAATGTATAAACAAGTTATATTTTCTACAATTACACAATGATATAAATTCCTGCGATTTCTCAGAAAAGGTCTACTCAGCCTGCCGATGTGTTCAAGGCTGTATACTTTTTATGCCCCTAGGCCAGGGGTCTCAAACTCGCGGCCTGCGGGCCATTTGCGGCCCTCGATACAATATTTTGTGGCCCTCGCTGGCAAAAGCTTCCTTATAGTTCGCTTCAGTGCTCCCAAGTAATCTGCCACATCCCCGCCGCTAAACGAGGGCTGCAAAGCCCCCAAATCGCCCAGGGGGCAATCCGCCGGCATTTCCTGGAAGGGGCAGAGTTTTCAGCTTCAGCTCTGCCCCTCCTGACGTCAATCGCTGCACGGAAGAGTGAGAGGGGCAGGCAGAGGCGGCAATGCGCCGCGATTGTGAAATTCCTTGTGCGGCCCAGCCTCATCCTGACTTTGCCTCCTGCGGCCCCCAGGTAAATTGAGTTTGAGACCCCTACCCTAGGCCAAGTATGTTGCCTCTCCCCTTCCCTGTGCAGTGGCGCCCCTCCCATTCCATGTTCACCCCCTCTTCCATGTGTATCATCCATGTACAGCAGCCCCTCCCATTCCATGTGCAGCCCTCTCTTCCATGTGTAACATCCATGTACAGCAGCCCCCTCCCATTCCATGTGCAGCCCCCTCTGCCATGTGTATCATCCATGTACTGTAGTCCCTCTTTCATGTACAGCTCCCTTGGGCATCAGTTTCTCATTTTCATGTGCTGCTTCCCATTTTCAGCCTCCCCTTTCCTATGTAGCAACTCTTCTTTTATGTCCAAGTTCCCCTTTGGGCTACTGCTGCCCAAGGCTTGGGCCTTTGTTGCCTTTCCAGAAATCCAGCCTGCATGTGTCAAAAAATGGATACCCACCATGCAGGCCTGGATTTACCATAAGGCACGGTAGGCACATGCCTACAGGCGCCTGATGATAGAAAGGCGGCTCCCTCCCCTCCCTGAGCGCCTCCCTCCCTTATTCCCTATGCAGAGTTCTGAGCGGAGAGTAAATGTGAGGTTACTCACCCTGCTCTCTGCATTACACTGATGAGATCTCCCTTCAGTTAGGAGGGCACCACTAGCTACTGAGGGTACCTCTCTGGCTACCTGAAACTAAGGGACACCTGTAGATACCTATGACGGACAAGGGAAGTAAGGGAGAAATGACAGTTCGGTCAGGCAACACAACTGCGCTGCGGTTCAGTGGGTGTTTGTAGGTTCCTAGAAGACAAAGTCTAAGGTGCCAGGACATCTGTGCCTATAGGCTCCTGTGATGTAAATCCTGGCCTGCATGCATGGAGGGCGGAGTCTAGGGTGCCAGGACATCTGTGCCTATAGGCTCCTGTGATGTAAATCCAGGCCTGCATGCATGGAAGGTGGAGTCTAGGGTGCCAGGACATCTGTGCCTATAGGCTCCTGTGATGTAAATCCGGGCCTGCATGCATGGAGGGCGGAGTCTAAGGTGCCAGGACATCTGTGCCTATAGGCTCCTGTGAGGTAAATCCGGGCCTGCATGCATGGAGGGCGGAGTCTAGGGTGCCAGGACATCTGTGCCTATAGGCTCCTGTGATGTAAATCCAGGCCTGCATGCATGGAAGGTGGAGTCTAGGGTGCCAGGACATCTGTGCCTATAGGCTCCTGTGATGTAAATCCGGGCCTGCATGCATGGAGGGCGGAGTCTAGGGTGCCAGGACATCTGTGCCTATAGGCTCCTGTGATGTAAATCCGGCCTGCATGCATGGAGGGCGGAGTCTAGGGTGCCAGGACATCTGTGCCTATAGGCTCCTGTGATGTAAATCCGGGCCTGCATGCATGGAGGGTGGAGTCTAGGGTACCAGGACATGTGCCTATAGGCTCCTGTGATGTAAATCTGGGCCTGCATGCATGGAGGGCGGAGTCTAGGGTGCCAGGACAACTGTGCCTATAGGCTCCTGTGATGTATATCCAGGCCTGGCCCCATGCTCGTGCACGTGTTGGGGCACTGCCACGCAAGTTGGGTCCTGGGTGGTGCCGCTAGTAAAAAATATTGGTAATTTGCATTGCTGATATTTTATTGTGAACTTACCCATCACCTATTCTCACTTGAACCTTCCCCTACTAGTGCTAAAACTAACCTCCCCACCTAATTCCTAACACTAACCCCCATTCAGGTACCTAAAGCTAACCTCCCCCTCATTGTTCCTAACACTAACCCCCATTCAGGTACCTAAAGCTAACCTCCCCCTCCTTGTTCCTAACACTAACCCCCTTCAGGTACCTAAAGCTAACCTCCCCCTCCTTGTTCCTAACACTAACCCCCATTCAGGTACCTAAAACTAGCCTCCTCCTCCTTGTTCCTAACACTAACCCCTGCGCCCAAATGACCACTAGTTGAAGCCCATTGCCTACGATCATCTACCACCATTATTTCCTATTTTGAATTGGCTACTGTCCTCGTCGGGCACCCAACTTTGGCACCCGATTACAGATAATTAACACAAGCAACTATTAGATGCCTGCCATTGCCTCTGCCCACATGGCCCGATCCCTTTGGTTCAAACTTATTGCCCATGCAGAGGAAGTGGGAGATTTCCAGTATTGAGGGATCAGGGCCTGAGCAGTAAATAGGTTGAACCAAAGACCCTTTTTCAGTTTTGTAAATAGACCAGGATACATGGATAAGAGGACAATACCCAGAATCCAAGCCAAGACCAGCCCTGTTTGTTTAAACTCAATATGGAAAACTCAGAATTATCTCTGGAGGCATTCCCACTATATATGAAGAAAATAGTTTTTGGGTGGGACACATCTCCAGCATTGGTCAGAGATATTTGAGGTAGATTCATTGCTGCTCCTCCAGACACCTATACCAGCCATACAATGTTATAGTTGGTGTCTGCACACTGACATGAGATTGATAGCGTAACAATATCTCTGTGTAATCTTAGGAACCTTGACCAGTCTTTCCAGACCAGACCCCCCGCAGCAGGCCATACACGGGAGATACTGAATGAGATGGTCTTTTTGTCCATAAACTTACAGGACAACTAAACTGAGAGGTATATGGAGACTGCCATATTTCTTTCCTTTTAAACAATACCAGTTGCCTGGCAGCCTTGCTGATCTATTTGGTTGCAGCAATATCTGAATCACACCAGAAACAAGCATGCAGCTAATCTTGTCAGATCTGACAATAATATCAGGAACACCTGATCTGCTGCATGCTTGTTCATGGTTTACGACTAAAAGAACTTCAATACTTCAGTCACTTCAGTTGTCCTTTAAGGCATTGGTTTGGTTTGCCAAACCAAGATGAAGGTAGATTGTGCAAGTGTCTAAGTGGTTTAGCGATCTTGTGCTCCAATGGAGATCATTTCACAGCAAGTGGATGTTTCAAGTCTGATGGGATTAAAATTCTAAGTACAGTATTTCAGAGTTGGGGTCTACCAAGTAAAGGAAAACTGGATTGCAGGTAGGTAAGTTGAGAAGTTAAAAATTAGTTTTGCCGATTAAAAAATCTCTGAGTCTGCAGAATTTTTGCTTGATTTTTATTTACGGTAAATGAGGAGACTTTTTTGCCACTTTTATTGCCAGCGGTTTAGGCATCAACTAGTAAACCCCTGATTCTTAAAAGAATCGCATATGTGCTGGCACTGTGAAATAGAGAACACTCACTGCTTGCACTGTGGAATAGAGAACACTCACTGCTTGCACTGTGGAATAGAGAACACTCACTGCTTGCACTGTGGAATAGAGAACACTCACTGCTGACACTGTGGAATAGAGAACACTCACTGCTTGCACTGTGGAATAGCGAACACTCACTGCTTGCACTGTGGAATAGAGAACACTCACTGCTGGCACTGTGGAATAGAGAACACTCACTGCTTGCACTGTGGAATAGAGAACACTCACTGCTTGCACTGTGGAATAGAGAACACTCACTGCTGACACTGTGGAATAGAGAACACTCACTGCTTGCACTGTGGAATAGAGAACGCTCACTGCTTGCACTGTGGAATAGAGAACACTCACTGCTTGCACTGTGGAATAGAGAACACTCACTGCTGACACTGTGGAATAGAGAACACTCACTGCTTGCACTGTGGAATAGAGAACACTCACTGCTTGCACTGTGGAATAGAGAACACTCACTGCTTGCACTGTGGAATAGAGAACACTCACTGCTGACACTGTGGAATAGAGAACACTCACTGCTTGCACTGTGGAATAGAGAACACTCACTGCTTGCACTGTGGAATAGAGAACACTCACTGCTTGCACTGTGGAATAGAGAACACTCACTGCTTGCACTGTGGAATAGAGAACACTCACTGCTGACACTGTGGAATAGAGAACACTCACTGCTTGCACTGTGGAATAGAGAACACTCACTGCTTGCACTGTGGAATAGAGAACACTCACTGCTTGCACTGTGGAATAGAGAACACTCACTGCTGACACTGTGGAATAGAGAACACTCACTGCTTGCACTGTGGAATAGAGAACACTCACTGCTTGCACTGTGGAATAGAGAACACTCACTGCTTGCACTGTGGAATAGAGAACACTCACTGCTGACACTGTGGAATAGAGAACACTCACTGCTTGCACTGTGGAATAGAGAACACTCACTGCTTGCACTGTGGAATAGAGAACACTCACTGCTTGCACTGTGGAATAGAGAAAACTCACTGCTTGCACTGTGGAATAGAGAACACTCACTGCTTGCACTGTGGAATAGAGAACACTCACTGCTTGCACTGTGGAGTGAAGTAGGTGGTGTTCTGAGCGGCTGTGACGTGAAGTTTTGCACGTCACCACTGCCCGAAGTTTGCACCTCGCGGGTTGACGTTCTCTTGTGGGCGATGGCTTACTCAGTGCGGTCGATGGCAGTTGAGGGTGTGCCCACACAGGCTTTGGTGTACACAGAGTCAGGCTTTGAGTTGCAGTGTGGTTGTCCTGTGCGCACGCTGGTGCATCCGTGCATAATTACATTCTTAGTTTAGCATATAGGATAGCTGTGTGTTGAGTTATTTTGATGGGACAGCAAGTATACTCCATTATTGAAGCTGTACACTGACTACATTGTATCAACTTACGTGTCATATCTTCAGTGTTGTCCCATTAAAATATATAATAAAATATTTACATATACAGAAGCAGTACAAAGTATGTCAACCCTTTGGAATTAGATGGATTTCTACACAAATTGGTCATAAAATGTGATCTGATCTTCATCTGAGGCTGAGAGCACACTAAGCAGGATTGCATGCGCTTTTCCCAGCTTAAGGCACAACAATAGACAGTCTGCTTAAACTAATACCACACAAATAATTAAATGTTTCCATGTTTTTATTGCACACACCACATAAACATTCACAGTGCAGGTGGAGAAGGTATGTGAACCCCTAGAGACTAATGACATCTCCATAAGCTTCATTGGAGTGAGGTGTCAGCCAGCTGGAGTCCTATCAATGAGATGAGATTGGAGGTGTTGGTTACAGCTGCCCTGCCCTATAAAAAAAAACACACAGCAGTTTTGGGTTTGCTTTTCCCAAGAAGCATTGCCTGATGTGAATGATGCCTCGCACAAAAGAACTCTTAGAAGACCTACAATTGAGAATTGTTGACTTGCATAAAGCTGGAAAGGGTTATAAAAGTATCTCCAAAAGCCTTGCTGTACATTAGTCCACAGTAAGACAAATTGTCTATAAATGGAGAAAGTTCAGCACTGCTGCTACTCTACCTAAGAGTGGCCGTCTTATAAAGATTCTTAAATAAAATACAATGTATCTTGTGCTGCGCTTCACCCCTCACTAAGACCACAGTACATACATATACCAATCCCTTTCCTCCGTGGATAGCTTTATTTGCAGATTACCAATCTGTAACAGTCCATCAATTTTTCAAAATACTGCGATCACTCCTTCTAATTACATAGCATCAATCTTTGCCAGCATTACAAAGGAAACACCTTAAAAGAGGGGGAAAAAACATGTATGGTGAAGCCTGTTAAATTTCTATTCTATCACCCTCGTGTGACAGGCATTCATAAACATACAAGGTGTGAGAAACACAGAAGGGGTCCACCACCTGCGGGCTCAGGCGCTCCCCCCCCCCCACCCCCCCCCCCCCATATATCCCTGCTCACCGAAGATTCTCCTTTAATCAACAGTCTTCTGCCACCTGGGCATTTCCACATGGATCAATCTGCAACCAAACTCAGAGAAATGCACTATGTGTAAAACCAGCTTTAATACTTAGATTAAAAGTAAGTAATGCCCATACATTAAAAAAACACAATAACAGCATTGTATATCACCATCCCCTCGGTTTAGGCAGGATTCAGCGTCTCGCGTCTCCACAGCCTCCACGCCGCCTCATAGACTCAGCTCGTATGTCCTGTAGCTCTGCCCTACCGGTTTCGTCATATCACATGAGGGCCCCTGATGAGTCATGTGATATGACGAAACCGGTAGGGCGGAGTATACAGGACATACGAGCTGAGTCTAAGAGGCGGCGTGGAGGCTGTGGAGATGCGAGACGCTGAATCCTGCCTAAACCGAGAGGATGGTGGTATACAATGCTGTTATTGTGTTTTTTTTAATGTACGGGCATTACTTAATTTTAATCTAAGTATTAAAGCTAGTTTTACACACAGTGCATTTCTCTGAGTTTGGTTGCAGATTGATCCATGTGGAAATGCCCAGGTGGCAGACATTGACTGTTGCTTAAAGGAGAATTTCCGGTGAGCAGGGATATATGGGGGGGGGGGGGGGGGGAGCGCCTGAGCCCGCAGGTGGTGGACCCCTTCTCTGTTTCTCACACCTTGTACGTCCTATAAAGATGACTGCAAGAGCACAGCGCAGAATGGTCAATGAGGCGAAGAAGAATCGTAAAGTGCCAGCTAAAGACTTCCAGAAGTCTCTGGCATACGCTGACATCTCTGTTACCAGATCTATGATACACTAAACAAGAATGGGAGAATACCACAGAGGAAGTCACTGCTGTCCAAAAAAAAACCCCATTGCCAGGCACGTGCAGAGGGGGGTGCTCTGGGTGCCCAGGCACCCCCCCTTTTTAAAATCAGCAAAAAAGGCCCCTCTGGTCGCGCAAAATAAGCCCCGCCCCCTACCGCGGTAAGCCCCGCCCACCCGCGAGAAGCTCCGCCTCTGCCTGGGGCACTTTCAGGTGAAGAGGCCTGGATAGGAATCCTAGTGTGGCATACTGACCTCACCCTCCCCCTGGACCCATACTGACCTCTACCTCCCCAAGCACCCATAGTGACTTCTCCCTCACCCACAGGGACCTCTCCATCCACCTACCCACAGTGACTTCTCCCTCCCCAGCACCCACAGTGACCTCTCCCTCCACCTAGCACCCACAGTGACCTCTCCCTCTACCTAGCACCCACAGTGACCTCTCCCTCCACCTAGCACCCACAGTGACCTCTCCCTCCACCTAGCACCCACAGTGACCTCTCTCTCCACCTAGCACCCACAGTGACCTCTCCCTCCACCAGCACCCACAGTGACCTCTCCCTCCACCTAGCACCCACAGTAACCTCTCCCTCCCCCAGCACCCACAGTGACCTCTCCCTTACCCAGCACCCACAGTGACCTCTCCCTCCACCTAGGTCCCACAGTGACCTCTCCCTTACCCAGCACCCACAGTGAACTCTCCCTCCACCTAGCACCCACAGTGACCTCTCCCTCCACCTAGCACCCACAGTGACCTCTCCACCTAGCACCCACAGTGACCTCTCCCTCCACCTAGCACCCACAGTGATCTCTCCCTCCACCTAGCACCCACAGTGACCTCTCCCTCCACCTAGCACCCACAGTGACCTCTCCCTCCACCTAGCACCCACAGTGACCTCTCCCTCCCACAGTGACCTCTCCCTCCCACAGTGACCTCTCCCTCCCACAGTGACCTCTCCCTCTACCTAGCACCCACAGTGACATTTCCTTCCCCAGCACCCACAGTGACCTCTCCCTCCCACAGTGACCTTACCCTCCACCTAGCACCCACAGTGACCTCTCCCTCCACCTAGCACCCACAGTGACCTCTCCCTCCACCTAGCACCCACAGTGACCTCTTCCTTACCCAGCACCCACAGTGACCTCTCCCTCCACCTAGCACCCACAGTGACCTCTCCCTGCATCTAGCACCCACAGTGACCTCTCCCTCCACCAGCACCCACAGTGACCTCTCCCTCCCACAGTGACCTCTCCCTCCCACAGTGACCTCTCCCTCCACCTAGCACCCACAGTGACCTCTCCCTCCACCTAGCACCCACAGTGACCTCTTCCTTACCCAGCACCTACAGTGACCTCTTCCTTACCCAGCACCCACAGTGACCTCTCCCTCCACCTAGCACCCACAGTGACCTCTCCCTGCACCTAGCACCCACAGTGACCTCTCCCTCCACCAGCACCCACAGTGACCTCTCCCTCCCACAGTGACCTCTCCCTCCACCTAGCACCCACAGTGACTTCTCCCTCCACCTAGCACCCACAGTAACCTCTCCCTCCACCTAGCACCCACAGTGACCTCTCCCTCCACCTAGCACCCACAGTGACCTCTCCCTGCACCTAGCACCCACAGTGACCTCTCCCTCCACCAGCACCCACAGTGACCTCTCCCTCCCACAGTGACCTCTCCCTCCCACAGTGACCTCTCCCTCCACCTAGCACCCACAGTGACCTCTCCCTCCACCTAGCACCCACAGTGACCTCTCCCTCCACCTAGCACCCACAGTGACCTCTCCCTCCCACAGTGACCTCTCCCTCTACCTAGCACCCACAGTGACATCTCCTTCCCCAGCACCCACAGTGACCTCTCCCTCCACCAGCACCCACAGTGACCTCTCCCTCCCACAGTGACCTCTCTCCCTCCACCTAGCACCCACAGTGACCTCTCCCTCCACCTAGCACCCACAGTGACCTCTCCCTCCACCTAGCACCCACAGTGACCTCTCCCTCCACCTAGCACCCACAGTGACCTCTCCCTCCCACAGTGACCTCTCCCTCCCACAGTGACCTCTCCCTCCCACAGTGACCTCTCCCTCTACCTAGCACCCACAGTGACATTTCCTTCCCCAGCACCCACAGTGACCTCTCCCTCCCACAGTGACCTTACCCTCCACCTAGCACCCACAGTGACCTCTCCCTCCACCTAGCACCCACAGTGACCTCTCCCTCCACCTAGCACCCACAGTGACCTCTTCCTTACCCAGCACCCACAGTGACCTCTCCCTCCACCTAGCACCCACAGTGACCTCTCCCTGCATCTAGCACCCACAGTGACCTCTCCCTCCACCAGCACCCACAGTGACCTCTCCCTCCCACAGTGACCTCTCCCTCCCACAGTGACCTCTCCCTCCACCTAGCACCCACAGTGACCTCTCCCTCCACCTAGCACCCACAGTGACCTCTTCCTTACCCAGCACCCACAGTGACCTCTTCCTTACCCAGCACCCACAGTGACCTCTCCCTCCACCTAGCACCCACAGTGACCTCTCCCTGCACCTAGCACCCACAGTGACCTCTCCCTCCACCAGCACCCACAGTGACCTCTCCCTCCCACAGTGACCTCTCCCTCCACCTAGCACCCACAGTTACTTCACCCTCCACCTAGCACCCACAGTAACCTCTCCCTCCACCTAGCACCCACAGTGACCTCTCCCTCCACCTTGCACCCACAGTGACCTCTCCCTGCACCTAGCACCCACAGTGACCTCTCCCTGCACCTAGCACCCACAGTGACCTCTCCCTCCACCAGCACCCACAGTGACCTCTCCCTCCCACAGTGACCTCTCCCTCCCACAGTGACCTCTCCCTCCCACAGTGACCTCTCCCTCCACCTAGCACCCACAGTGACCTCTCCCTCCACCTAGCACCCACAGTGACCTCTCCCTCCACCTAGCACCCACAGTGACCTCTCCCTCCACCTAGCACCCACAGTGACCTCTCCCTCCCACAGTGACCTCTCCCTCTACCTAGCACCCACAGTGACATCTCCTTCCCCAGCACCCACAGTGACCTCTCCCTCCACCTAGCACCCACAGTGACCTCTCCCTCCACCAGCACCCACAGTGACCTATCCCTCCCACAGTGACCTCTCCCTCCCACAGTGACCTCTCCCTCCCACAGTGACCTCTCCCTCCCACAGTGACCTCTCCCTCTACCTAGCACCCACAGTGACATCTCCTTCCCCAGCACCCACAGTGACCTCTCCCTCCCACAGTGACCTCTCCCTTCACCTACCACCCACAATCACCTCTCCTCCCCCAAATCTAGCAGTGATCCTGCCTACCCCAGCACCCACACTGACCTATCCTTCCCCCAGCACCCACAGTGATCTTTCCCTCCCCCAGAGGCTACCCTCCTGCCCCCTGCAGCACTTACAGGGACCTCCCATCCCAAAAGCAGCGCCCACACTGATCTCTCCCAACACACAGCATCCACAACTACTCTCTCCTCCAATAACTACAATGACCTCTCCCAGCACCCACAGTGACCTCTCCTTCCTCCAGCACTCATACTGACCTCTTCCTTCCACAGAACCCACAGTGACCTACCCTTCCACCAGCACCCACACTGACCTCTACCTCCCCTAGCAGCAATTATGCCATTCATAGCAGTACCCACAGTGACCTCCCACTCCCTGCACCCACCGCAATCCCACCAATATTCAGCACCCACATTACACTCAACCAGTAACCCCCACTACAGCAAGCACCCAGTACTTGCACCAAGCAACTTTCACCTAATACTTATATCCGACCTCCATATGGCACTTAGTACTTGCATCATTCACCCTATAGCTGGCACCCAGTACTCACACCCACTTGGCACAGTAATTGCACATTATCTAAACTCACATAAACCAGTACCAGCACCCAAAGTACCTGCACTCAGAATCCACATGACACACAATGCCCACCCATAGCTAGCACCTAGTGCAGGCAATGCACCAAGTATTCGCACCAATGTACCTGCACCCAACACCCACATGTTTCATCTGCAGTAGTTCCAGTTGCACTAAGCCTCCACTTGGTGTCCAGCACAAGCACCAAACACTCACATATGACATCTAGTACTTGCACCCAGAACTCACAAGGGCTTGAGTAACTGCAATTAACACCTACATGATGCTTGACACCAACCCATACAGCCAGAATGCACATGACACCCTGTGATAGCACCCAGAACCCACATGGCACCCAGCTTCTGCATTTAGCACTCACATGACAACAAATACCCCACTAACCAGCACCCATTACCCAGATGTTACCATGTACTCGCTCCCAGTACCCACTTGGCACTCAGTATTTGCACCTAAGACCCACATGACACCCTATAACCCCCATAATCAAAACCCACATGGCATAGTACTCACACAGCACAAAGTTCCAAAGCCATTATATGCACCCAGTACCCGTCCATGGCCAGCACTCAAATAGCAACCAGTACCCACCCTTGGTCTGAACCCATATGAGACTCAGTTCTCTCCCATGGCACACATCCAGACCACACATGGCACTCCCTACTCACTCATGTCCAACACTCACATGGCTCCTTGTACCAATTAGCACTCACATGGAACCCACTATTGTTTATCGCCTTCTGCTACTCATTCAGCACCCAATACAACATAGCACCCACTGCAAATAAACACCCAATACAAACTGGACCTTGGTACCCACAGCAGCTTGACACGGACTATACTTTGGCACATCGGCACCCACTGCAACTTAGCACAAACTGGACCTTTGCGTCTTACCACCCACTGCATCTGTGCACCCACTGCACCTTGACACTTACCGCAGTTTTGCATCTACTAATGCTTAGCAACCACTGCATATTGGCAACCACTGCTTCTTTGCCTGAAAAGAAGCTTGGGTGCTGATCTAGAGGGACAGAGGTCCCAGTAATGAAAGGTGAGTCTGTGCCTACATCAGGCCCCACTGTGCCCACTCTAATAGTGCGCACCTATGACTGCTGATTTGAGGGTGGTGGCACCAAAGAAGTTGGTTGGAAGAAAACACAAAGTCTGCCTGATACTTCTATAAAGGTGTGTGTGTGTGTGTGTGTGTGTGTGTGTGTGTGTACAGTGTGTGTACAGTGTGTGTGTGTGTGTGTGTGTGTGTGTGTGTGTGTATGTGTGTGTGTGTGTGTGTGTGTGTGTGTGTGTGTGTACAGTGTATGTGTGTGTGTGTGTGTGTGTGTGTGTGTGTGTGTGTGTGTGTGTGTGTGTGTGTACAGTGTGTGTGTACAGTGTGTGCGCATGTGTGTGTGTCTGTGGTGCGTGTGTGTGTGTGTGTGTGTGTGTGTGTGCAGTGTGTGTGTGTGTGTGTGTGTGTGTGTGTGTGTGTGTGTGTGTGTGTGTGTGTGTGGTGGTGGTGGGGGGGGGGGTTAAGACTGCCTAGTGCTTTCTGGAGAAGGAGTATTACATACACAATTTAGCACGATTTATCGATTAGGGCCCCTTTTTCAAATTTGAGCACCCCCCCTTGAGAATCCTCTGCACGGGCCTGCCCATTGCTGCACGTTTAAAGTTTGCAAAAGAGCACCTGGATGTTCCACAGAAGTAATGGCAAAATATTCTGTGGACAGATGAAACTAAAATTGAGTTGTTTAAAGTGGATCCAACTTAAAAATACAATATTTCAGAAATAAAATCTATTTTCTAACTTATAATAATAAATAGCAGCCTTTTTTTCAGCTGCTTGATGACAAATATAAAATATTTTACGTTGATTGGAGGAACCCCTCCCTTCCTTTCATATTGCCGGGACAGAATCCGGCAGACTGGTGGAGGAGATAAAAAACAAAACACAGGCTGCTACTGATGATGTCACAGGGGAGGTGATCTCAGCTTGTGTGAGATTTCATAGACCACGCCCCTGTGAGGGAGGGTAGCTGATGACAAACACACCCATGATCTAAAACCTCCTCCTACTAAGCTCAGAAGTAATGGCTGCCACCTGTATAACCCTAGTTATAAATAAAAGAGAAGGGTGAAAAGCATGCACTGAAATGCTCATAGGCTTGAAGGAGTGTTTATTTATCTTTGTATGTATCAGAGCGGTGCAACTAAATCTTTTGAATTAAAAAAAATGTTTGGTTTGTGTCTGCTTTAAAAGAAACACACAACACTATGTATGGAGAAAACAAGGCACAGCACACCAACATCAAAACCTCAACCCAACTGTGAAGTATGGTGGTGGGGGCATCATGGTTTGGGGCTGCTTTGTTGTGTCAGGGCCTGGACGGATTGCTATCATCAAAGGAAAAATGAATTCCCAAGTTTATCAAGACATTATGCAGGACAACTTAAGGCCATCTTTCCAGCAGCTGAAGCTCAGCAGAAGATGGGTGTTGCAACAGGACAACGACCCAAAGCATAGAAGTAAGTCAACAACATAATGGCTTAAACAAAAGAAAATATGCTTTCTAATGTTCTCACGGGAAATGCTGCAGCTCAACACAATAGCACACAGGCTGACTGTGAGTCTGTGACAAACAAACTGCTCACCCTCAGCCACTCCATTCCTCCTCAGTCAGGACAGCAGTGCCACCTCCTTTCTTATGCTGTGCAAGTCAAATGAAACATTGCTGCTCTCCTGCCCCCCCCCCCTCCTCACTCACTGTCAGACTCCTCACACAGCACAACAAGCTGCTTTTCCCCAATGCTGCTCACCTGCCTCCCCCCTCCTCACTCACTGTCAGACTCCTCACACAGCACAACAAGCTGCTTTTCCCCAATGGTGACCTCTTCACCACGCTTCTCCTCCTGCTCTGACTGCATGCTGTTAGTGTAAACAGTACAAACATACTGCCCCTGTAATCTCTACTCCTAATGCAAATGTTTCCCCTTGCTTCATGAGAGAACCGGCTATATATATATATATATATATATATATATATATATATATATATATATATATATATATATATATATATATATATATATATATATACAGTGGCTTGCAAAAGTATTCGGCCCCTCTGAAGTTTTCCACATTTTGTCACATTACTGCCACAAACATGCATCAATTTTATTGGAATTCCACGTGAAAGACCAACACAAAGTGCTGTACACGTGAGAAGTGGAACAAAAATCATATGTGATTCCAAACATTTTTTACAAATAAATAACTGCAAAGTGGGGTGTGCGTAATTATTCGTCCCCCTGAGTCAATACTTTGTAGAACCACCATTTGCTGCAATTGCAGCTGCCAGTCTTTTAGGGTATGTCTCTACCAGCTTTGCACATCTAGAGACTGAAATCCTTGCCCATTTTTCTTTGCAAAACAGTTCCAGCTCAGTCAGATTAGATGGACAGCGTTTGTGAACAGCAGTTTTCAGATCTTGCCACAGATTCTCGATTGGATTTAGATCTGGACTTTGACTGGGCCATTCTGACACATGGATATGTTTTGTTTTAAACCATTCCATTGTTGCCCTGGCTTTATGTTTAGGGTTATTGTTCTGCTGGAAGGTGAACCTCTGCCCCAGTCTCAGATCTTTTGCAGTCTCCAAGAGGTTTTCTTCCAAGATTGCCCTGTATTTGGCTCCATTCATCTTCCCATCAACTCTGACCAGCTTCCCTGTCCCTGCTGAAGAGAAGCACCCCCCGAGCATGATGCTGCCACCACCATATTTGACAGTGGGGATGGTGTGTTCAGAGTGAAGCGCAGTGTTAGTTTTCTGCCACACATAGCATTTTGCATTTTGGCCAAAAAGTCGCATTTTGGTCTCATCTGACCAGAGCACCTTCTTCCACATGTTTGCTGTGTCCCCCACGTGGCTTGTGGCAAACGGCAAACGGAACTTCTTATGCTTTCTGTTAACAATGCCTTTCTTCTTGCCACTCTTCCATAAAGGCCAACTTTGTACTGTGCACGACTAATAGTTGTCCTATGGACAGATTCCCCCACCTGAGCTGTAGATCTCTGCAGCTCGTCCAGGGTCACCATGGGCCTCTTGACTGAATTTCTGATCAGCGCTCTCCTTGTTTGGCCTGTGAGTTTAGGTGGACGGCCTTGTCTTGGTAGGTTTACAGTTGTGCCATACTCCTTCCATTTCTGAATGATAAGTTGAACAGTGCTTCATGGGAGTTTCAAGGCTTTGGAAATCTTTTTGTAGCCTAAGCCTGCTTTAAATTTCTCAATAACTTTATCCCTGACCTTTCTGGTGTGTTCTTTGAACTTCATGGTGTTGTTGCTCCCAATATTCTCTTAAACAACGGCTGAGGCCGTCACAGAGCAGCTGTATTTGTACTGACATTAGATTACACACAGGTGCACTCTATTTAGTCATTAACACTCATCATGCAATGTCTATGGGCAACTTCCTGCTCTCAGACCAAAGGGGGCTGAATAATTACGCACACCCCACTTTGCAGTTATTTATTTGTAAAAAATGTTTGGAATCATGTATGATTTCCGTTCCACTTCTCACGTGTACACCACTTTGTGGTGGTCTTTCACGTGGAATTCCAATAAAATTGATTCATGTTTGTGGCAGTAATGTGACAAAATGTGGAAAACTACAAGAGGGCCGAATAATTTTGCAAGCCACTGTATGTATATATATATATATATATATATATATATATATATATATATATATATATATATATATATATATATATATATATATATATATATATATATATATATACTAACGCTTATGAAAGTATGTCCTCTAAGGGCCCGTTCAGATCAGAAATGCGGATGGCCATGCGTGCGGAACGCGTGCGGACCGCAACGCGTACGAACGCATGGCCATCCGCGTTTGTGTGCGTTGCGGGCTGATCCCATCACTGAAAAGTGAATGGGACAGCCGCGCGTTTTTGCAAAATCTGCGTGCAGCATGCGTTCCCGGACCGCACAGGTCCGGAACGCATGCAGTGTGAACATCAGACATTGCACTCTATGCAATGTCTGATGTCGTGCGTTTTGGCCACCTGCACGCGTTTCCAAAACGCGGCTGGAAACGCGTGCAGTGTGAACGGGCCCTAAGTGAGAGATCTGTCTTCCTGGGCACACACAAAGCTAAGATCCGTAAAATCTTCTGTACGCCTCTTTAATTGACTCTTTAATTGGAAAATACTCACCTCTCCTGTTATGCCTTTGTAGAGTGTAAGCTCCTGCGGTAATGATGTGGGTAAGGAGCTGTTAATGCTGTCCAGGCATGAACATGTCACATTTAACCAAAGGCAGTGGGGGGGGGGGGGATAACCATGGAGACCGATACATGGGGGCAGCTGGTAAATGAGCTTATTCCATAGGGACTTGGGTTGAGTGAGAACAACAGACCGCCAGACAACAGTGGTACAAAGTAAGCCAGCAATCAGCAACGCACAGCCTGCAGAAAACATGACACCGTAGTGCAGTTTAGACTGATAAAGAACCTTCAACAACATACAAGAGAGTAATAAGCTATGATAGTCACCGTAGAATGAAGACAGACAGCAGCGCCAGCGAAGGCAGCCGGGCGCACATTAATGCGCAGTCACAAAATAATACAGATGTAGGACCGAGCCTATGAATGCATAATCCTGAAATACATACAGCAGCCTGGAGGAGCACATGACCAAAAACCATCAATTCTAATCACATGATAAATCGGTCCATCATAACTCAGCACACAACTGGAAAAAAAAAAAAGACTTAAAATCCAAAACACTTGTCATCGCAGCCTCTTAACGACGGGGGATGGATGCTTAGTAACAAAAAAAGCTCTAATATTTAATTGTACATCCTCAAAGTGTCATAAAAGCACACGATGCGCAATTTCTTTGGCTGCTCTTTTGTCGTTTTCCTGATTAACAATAAGATGTCATAACAAACCTGTAAAATGAACTGCAGCAAAGGTATTACACGATCATCTGTACTAAAAAGCAAATTAAAAAAATAATTGTAACAGGTATTTAGAGTTCTACAAGGTGTAATGTGCTAGTTTATATGGTGCTGAAAAAAAGTATAACATAAAATTAGCACATTTATCTCAAAACAATGGCTGGAAATGTTTTTCCATTTTGGCACGGCACGATTTCTGGCTAGGCCACAAAGGCCATGGCCTCAGGCGCAAGGAAGCAAGGGGCGGGCAGTGAGCTTACACACGCTTGGAGTCAAGTTGCCAAACATGTGAACCACAGCGGTCAGGCAAGTGTCTGGGACTTGGGGGATGAAGGAACAGTAACCGGGCAGCTTACTGTCTGTGACCTGAGCTGTCACTCACTGTTACCACCTGCCGGCCGCTCTTGAGACCGACTTTACCCAGCTCCAGCCTATCAGAGCTGTGGAGGGGCGGGAAGGTTTGCTACATCACACCATGCACGACTCAGCTGGGGAGGCCCCGCAGTCCCGCTGTGGCTGATGCATAAGTCATAGAAACCCCAGGGCACAGGTGCAGAGAGAGAAACCTCCCTGAAGAAGAATGAAAACTTGGATTGGAGCTGCAGCAGGGCAGGAGAGGAGAGACAAGGAGGTAGAGCTAAGGAGCTTTAACCACTTGAGGATCGCAGTGTTAAACCCCCTAAAGCTCAGGCCATTTTTCTGTTAATTGGCCACTGCAGCTTTAAAGAGAAACTCCGACCAAGAATTGAACTTTATCCCAATCAGTAGCTGATACCCCCTTTTACATGAGAAATATAATGCTTTTCACAAACAGAACATCAGGGGGCGCTGTATGACTGATTTTGTGCTGAAACCCCTCCCACAAGAAGCTCTGAGTACCGAGGTACTTTTGGCAGTTTGTTACAATGTAACAAAGTTCACAGACAGGAATTAGCTGTTTACAGCTGCCTCTAACAGCCAAAACAGCTAGGAGCAGCTACATAACCTGCTCAACGTAACAATGTCACCATGTAATAAATGTCAGAATGTAAATCGGGGAGAGGAAAGATTTTACAATGAGCAAACACTGACTAAATCATTTATACATAATTATGGTAAAAAATGAAGCACTTTTTTACCACATTATTTTTACTGGAGTTCCTCTTTAAGGCCTCGCTGCAGGGCCGTACGAATCAGCACACTAGTGATTACCCCCCCCCCCCCCCCCTCTACCTTTTCTTCCCACCAACAGAGCTTTCTGTTGGTGGGGCTTGATCCCTGCTAGGATGTTTATTTATTTATTTTTATAAATATTTATTCTATATTTTTTTTAAATACATTTCCTTATTTATTTATTTTTTATTTTTTTTAAAAAAAACCTCCCTCCTCCCACCAGCCAAACCATGTGATCAGCTGTCATAGGCTTCAGCCTATGACAGCCGATCACTCCTGTGGGTCCAGAGGGGACAGCTGTGTGACACAGCTGTCCCCTGTACAGCGCTGCCTTAGATTGCAGCGCTGTACCCTGTTAAGTCTCCTGGGAGAATGAAGGCAGAGCGGAGCTCCGTCATTGAAGCGGGGATGCACGCATATCGGCGCACGCGACACCCTGCAAACTCCACCCCCAAGACTGCATGCCAATTGGCGGTAGGCGGTCCTGGGGCTGCCGCCGCATCCACTCCACTTGGCGTGGAGCGGTCTTCAAGTAGTTAATCATAAACGTGCTTTACTAATAATGGAAATCTCAGCTGTGTAGTGTCTGTACTGCATTTCATTTGGGCACCATGGCGCGGGGTTATCAGTACACATTGCAGTTTAATGCACTGTGTGTGTGACTTCCTCAGAACAGGATTATCCACCAGGCAACGTAGGCAGATGCTTTGGGCCTAGTGGGTGTTCAGGGGCCTACCTGCCACCTTCTTTGGCCTCTCCCTTTCACCTCACCAGGGGGCCCCAAATCCATTACCTTGTAAATCGTAATCCATCTCTGGACTTCCTGAGGTAAGGAATAAAAAAAAAAGCAAGAGTGCAGGCCGTGTGATCACAGTGAGCGCTGAAGGGGGGGCTTGGGTGCCGTGATGGAGGGGGTAGCCGCGGCTGCATGGAGGGGGGCCCAGCTTCTTCCTCCCTTCTTCTCTGCAGAGTTAGTGCAGCGGGAAGCTTTCAATAGAGCAGCTCACCTTCCTGCTTTTCCAATCGCTGCTCACTTGCCACTGGTCTCCTCTGCATAGCCGCTGATACACACTCTACTTCCTGCTAGACAGGAAGTAGAGTGTGTATAAGCGACTATGCAGAGGAGGAGACCAGTGTCAAGTGAGCAGAGTTTTAATCTAAACTATACTGGGGGCACCTACCTATCTAACATATACTGGGGGCTCCCACTTAGCTAACCTATACTGCGGGCACCTACCTAGCTAATCTATACTGCGGGCACCTACCTAGCTAATCTATACTGCGGGCACCTACCTAGCTAATCTATACTGAGGGCACCTACCTAGCTAATCTATACTGCGGGCACCTACCTAGCTAATCTATACCGAGGGCACCTACTTATCTAGCCTTTACTTGGGGCACCTACCTATCTAACTTATACTCGGGGCACCTACCTAATCTAACCTATGCTGGGGGCACCTACCTATCTAACCTATATTGGGGGCAATTATACTGGCTACCTATACTGGGTGCAACTAGACCTGGCTAACCTATACTGGGGGGACCTATATCCGGCTCCATGGGGGGGGGGGGGGGTGCAATTTAGCCTAGAAACTGCCCTGAGGTAAAGAATTATTCATTGGTGGTAAATCCTATCTATCTATACAACCATCACTGATGTGTGCATTACATCACATTAACTCTTTACCTCAGGAAAGGAAGATGTGATTTGTGGGGAGGGAGTTCAGGGGAGTTAAATGAAAAGGTGTAAGATACCAGCACCTCTGTGGCCACTATATAGTGGCTGGATAGAGTACTGGTTAAGGGCTCTGCCTTTGACATGGGCGACCAGGGTTCAAATCCTGGCTAGGTCAAATACCTATTCAGTAAGGAGTTCAAGGCAAGACTCCCTAACACTGCAGGGTGGCCTCCTGAGTGCCTCCCAGTGGCTGCAGCTCTTGAGCGCTTTGAGTCCGACAGGAGAAAAGCGCTATATAAATGTTCAGATTATTATTGTGTGAGACTTGGCTCCCCACTGCTTCGCTGAACGTGCTGCCACATCTCCAGCTCAATAGCAGTAATCTGCAGCACGCTGGGCATCTGGAAAGCCGCGGACACTTGTACAGGTGATCCATATGTATAGGGCACAGCCGCTGGGGCCCTGAGCAGAGCAGTGGGGGGGGGGGGGGGGTCACATTTCCCATCAGATGTTCTCTGGATTCCCGCCACAGGCAAAGATGATTATAGGTGAAATTCAGCTCTGGGCAACAATGAGCGTCGGCCCCTTACATGCCATACTGTACTGATTTCTTGCATAGATCCAATCACCTATTCATGCTTTTTTCAAACATAACAAAAAAGGAAATCAAGCTAAGAAGGAATCAAATATACAAACCTGAATCCTAATGTAAAATCCACCTCTCAAAAGATGCCGCACGTCGTAGTATTGCTCCATCTGACTTAAAGCAGAACTGAAATAAAAAAAAAACCAAAGAGTTTTACTTACCTGGGGCTCCTGCCAGCCCCTGTGCAGCCGTCCTGTCCCGCGCCGGTCCTCCACGATCCTCCATTCTCCCGCCGCCAGCATTTCGGTTCCGTCGACTCGGCAGCTGTGCCTGCGTGCCCCGGGCCACACGTGTCTTTCTCTGCAACAGCGTCTTGCGCTATTAGCACAGGACACTATTGCAGGCGGGAACGTCTAATGTACCAAAAGTAATCTAGCGGCAGGAGAACCGAGGATCGTGGAGGACCGGTGCGGGACAGGAAGGCTGCAAGGGGCTAGCGGAAGCCACAGGAAAGTCTAACACTTTTTTTTTTTTTTTTTTTATTTCAGTTCCGCTTTAAAGACATTACAAGCTATTCAAAATCCGGTATGTGTAACATGACCCTTTTTTTTAATAACAAATGCAGCCATTATGTGCACATATAACTAAAACGAAATGCTGACAAAACCAAGGTTCTTGTTATCGGAGATCAGCGCTCGACAGCAAAGCAGCTCCAGTCTCAGCCAGCACCACTAAGTAATGGAAGCTCAGACCTGAACAACTCAGACTTTGTGTGCTGCCTGGGTATACTGATTTATGTGAAATTAAGCTTCAGGAACCAATTTTCATCTGTGAAACATTGGTTCTTTTTCAGAACCTTCTGTCAACATGCTGCCCCTACACTTTGGAACTCCCTGCCACACCCAATCAGGACATCTCCATCCCTGAAAGCTTTAAGGTCCAAACTAAAAAGCTACCTGTTTAGTCTGGCATTTATGAACACCTGACTATTTCCTCTGTAGCACAGTCCAGCCTGCAACCCTGTGTTGATCTGAGACACATCTATGCACGTTAAGTCCTATGGGTAAAAAAAAGCGCTTTACAAATGTTATTGTTTTAGGCTACTTGCACACCAAGACGTTGCGTTAGGTGCTACGTTAAGGTCGCATAACGTGCACCTAATGCAACGCATGGTGGTGCGGGAGAGGACGGTAGAGTGAGCCGCGTTAGGCGGCTCTATCCGTATAAGGTCTCCCAGAGTGGCGTTGATTGGCCGGCGGGACCACGTGATGCGGAGCAAGACACTCCGCATCACGTGGTCCTGCCGGCCAATCAGCGGCCGCCAGTGCAGTGAATATTAAGTAGCCATGTGCGCGGCTACTGTAGCGGCATCTCCCCGCCTCCTCTCACCCCCCACTGCGCATGTGCAAACAGTCTAACGCGGCTATAGCCGCTCTAACGCCGTAGCATGCTGCACTTTCGGCACAACGTGCAGCGTTACATGTAACGCAACGTGGGCTGTGTGAACAGCCCACTTGTGTTACATGATTGCTGTGCGTTGGTGGCAGAGCAGGGACAAGGTCCTCCAGCACCCAAGGCTGAGACACCAAAGTGCGCCCCTCCATCCCTCCCACCCCAGCCGTCACACACTGATTGCTATTAGACTAAGAGGGTCACAGGGCCCACAACCTCCCCAACACCTTAATATCTAGTTATCTGGCTTGCAGTCACTGCTATGTATCCCCTTTTCTTATTTCTTTCTGCTTCAAACACAATTGGGAATGACAGCTGAATGAATTGTGCGCCCCCTCCTACACTGCGCCCTGAGGCTGGAGCCTCTCCAGCCTATACCTCGGCCCGGCCCTGGTTGGTGGAGCGTTACAGGCGCACGTTAGTCTTAGTGTGTAAACAGCCTTATTGTACATAGGACAGCTGTAATGCCCCCATGCTGACCTGAACAAGGGATGTGCTTGTCCAAAGGAAAATGCAATACACACGGTTATAGCTATGTACCTGATTACTCTGGAGTTCTCCTTTAAAATAAACCTGTCACTAACCTAAATACACAGCTGTACATTAGTATCTATGAAAACAGCAGGTTAAAAGACTCCAGATATACTGGATGCTGAAATGGGGAATTGAAAGTGAGAAAAGTGAGATGCAAAAAGTGTTGCGCCTGGACAGGATAAATATCAGCTTTTAGAATGGTTGTCAGCTGCAGCCTCAGACATAAGTGATTCCGGACACTTGAAGTATAGTAATAGAGATGTGGTATCTGAGATGCGCGGCTGTACAAATAGCCAGCTAGATGATTGTGGCACGCAAATAATCAATTTATTCAAAAAATACATACAAAATTATGCAAGAAAAGTTGAATGTACACACAAATTATGCATATGGTAATGAAGCTAAATGCAAGGCAGGATGCTGCTGCAAACACTCAGGGTTGGTGCACATCAAAGGTTTTTGGTAGCGTTTTCAAAACCGCTGCCGCATGTGAAAACGCTTGGCTAATGTATCTCTATGGGATGGTGCCCACCGGCGGTTTGAGGTTTTTAGCAAACCGCAAACGTGGCTCCTGCAGCATTTTTGCTGTTTGCAGAAGCGTTTCTGCCTCAATGTAAAGTATAGGAGAAGCTCAAACCGCTCTGAAAAACGCTAGATCAGAATCAGAATCAGAACGGTTTTCCAGACGTTTTGGTTACAGAAGCTGCTCAGTGACAGCTTTACTGTAACAATATATGAAATCTGCTACACAAAAATACTCCAAAAACTGCTAGGCATGTTTAGAAAATCTCCCTAAGGGCCCGTTCACACTTGAGCGTTTGGCCGGCGATTTCGGCAAAACGCTCAATTGCTAGCGCTTTTGAAAGCGCTAGTGTAATGAAACCCTATGGGCCCGTTCTTACCTGGGAAATTTGCGCTAATCGCCGCAAATCGCCCAAAAACGATAAACGCAAACGTGTAGCCTGCACCATTTTCAGGCAATTTCCTGGCGATTGCATTTCAGTGCTATAGAAGCGCTAAACGCGATTGCGAAAAAATTGCTAAGTGGGAATGACAGTTTTTTCGTGTTAATCGCGCAAAATCGCCATAGCAAAACGCTAGCAAAAGAGCTAGCATTTTGCGAACAGCATGTGTGAATGGGGCCCTAAACATGCCTAGAATCGCTCTGAAATCTGCTTCAAAAACCTCGTTTTGCGGATCTGCTAGAGGTTTTCAGTGTGCACTGGGCCTTACACTTGCTGCTTACACTTCCTCTCCTGCAGTGAGAGAAAAAACCTTTAGGCTGGTTTCACAGTGGGACGTTACAGGCGCACGTTAGAGCAGCCTGTAACGCAGCCCACCGCACAGCAATGAAAAATCAATGGGCTGTTCACAGTGCCCACGTTGCGTTACTCAGTAACGCTGCGCCATAACAGAACGTACTGCATGCAGTACTTTATAAGCGGCAGAGCCGCGTTAGACTGCTTGCCCATGCGCAGTAATGTTGGGGAGGCGCGGAGAGAGGCCAGGCACATGGCTAATTAATATTCACTGCACGGTGTGACGTGCAGTGTTTACTACCTGGAGCGGCCGCTCTGTGCGGCGATTGGTCGGGCGGGACCACGTGATGCCGCATGCATCTAAGAGTACGCATCACGGACGCCAGAGTGAGCTGCACAACGCGGCTCACTCTGACTTCCACATCAGAGAGCACCAGGCGTTGCGTTAGGGGCACGTTATGCGACCATAACGTCCCCTAAAACGCAACGTCCTGGTGTGAAACCAGCCTTAAGCTCTGGGGAAGAAAGCCATTAGCTTTCAAAACATGTTGGGGATTAGAGGAAAGGAGAGTGGCGTCACCACCAATCCCAAACCAAGGGGCGGGACTTCCTGAGGGACAGAGAGATAGAGGGATTTAATTCCAAATGAGGAATTGTTGCTTCAAAAAAGGGTCAGTGGGGAGGTATGTTAAGAGTTGGATTACAATAAACATAATTCAGCCTTTTACAGAAACGCGCATGCGCAGGATGCTTGCGGCGACCGGTGTGATGATATGACGGCTGCGCGGCGGAGGAGAACACCGGCAACTTCATCCAAAGTCACCGATCACCGGAGCAGCCTGCGGGACCAAAGAAGAGCAGAAGAGGATGCTGGGAGACCTCGCCGGCTATGAGAGGCTGGAGGAAGCCCCAGGTAAGTCCAAATCCAGGGTTTTATTACCGCTCTGGGTCACTTTAAAGAGAAACCGTAACCAAGAATTGAACTTCATCCCAATCAGTAGCTGATACCCCCTTTCCCATGAGAAATCTATTCCTTTTCTCAAACGGGCCATCAGGGGGCACTGTATGGCTGATATTGTGGTGAAAACCCCTGACACAGTGTGATGTCAGGACCATGGTACTACCTTCACACTGTGAGAGCCTGATTGCATTGTGGGAAAATACAGCTGTTTCAAACTGCCAAAAAAGCAAGCAGCTTCTCCTTCCACTGGCATCACCTACCAGCAGTAAAAATGTCACCATATGATAAATGACATGTCAGAATGTAAATCAGGGAGAGGAAATATTTTACAATGGGCAAACACTGACTAAATCATTTATGCGTAATTAGGCACTTTTTTCATTACTTTATTTTCACTGGAGTTCCTCTTTAAGGCCATTTGCTCTCAAACATAGGTAGGGGTTCTCTAATGCCATCAGTTGGTCATATTCTCCCAAAAACATTGATCAGAGTGACTCTGAGGCTCAATGGTTAAAACCCTTTGTAAAAAGATTGGCTTTGGAGCGCCTGACAAATAAAGGAACAACACATTGCCACCAGCACCACAATTAGACTGCAGGAAAAATCTGATATTTTTATTCAGCACAAAGCATTTTGCAGGATAACTCTGGTTCCTCAGGAGGAAATTATGGAAAAGGATTATGGATTATGGAGATCAGCAACAGAGCTTGACGCCGGGTCTAGCAACTGAAGTAACATTCCTTTTCTGCTCTTTTCGAATGGTGAAGGCAAAAACACATTTCACCTACGGTCATTTGTTTTAACCCTTTCATCACTTGACCACTGAGGGGTTTTACCCCTTTCGGACCAGAGCCATTTTCACCTCCTACCATTTTTTCGCCAAATAACTTCTTTGGGAGGTACATTATGCTAAGAATTATTTTATTCTAAACACATTTTAATTGGAATATTAAGAGAGAAATTGAAAAAATTAATTATTTCTCAGTTTTCGGCCGTAGTTCGGGGTAAGCCGCGCAGGAGGTTTTCTCAGGCCCTGCTGGGCCGATTTGCTTAATTTTTTTTTCTGCACGCAGCTAGCACTTTGCTAGCTGCGTCAGCACACCGATCACCGCCGCCCCGCGCTCAATCGCCACTATCCGACGCGCCGCCCCCCCCCCCAGACCCCGTGCGCTGCCTGGCCAATCAGTGCCAGGCAGCGTTGAGGGGTGGATCGGGATTCCCAATGACGTCACGACGTCGGTGACGTCATCCCGCCCCGTCGCCATGGCGACGGGGGAAGCCCTCCAGGAAATCCCGTTCTTTAGGCTCGCTACATGATTTAAAAAAAAACAAAAAACTGCTGCGCTCCCTCCTGGCGAAATTTATTAGACCGCCAGGAGGGTTAATGGAAACCTTAATCCCCTAAAGAATGAGTTTCACTTACCTGGGGCTTCTACCAGCCCCCTGCAGCCACCCTGTGCCCTCGTAGTCACTCACTGCTGCTCCAGTCCCCAGCCACCAGCTAGTTCTGCTTCTACCAGCCCCATGCAGCCATCCTGTGCCCTCGTAGTCACTCACTGCTGCTCCAGTCCCCCGCCACCAGCTAGTTCTGCTTCTACCAGCCCCATGCAGCCATCCTGTGCCCTCGTAGTCACTCACTGCTGCTCCAGTCCCCCGCCACCAGCTAGTTCTGCTTCTACCAGCCCCATGCAGCCATCCTGTGCCCTCGTAGTCACTCACTGCTGCTCCAGTCCCCCACTGGCTGCTAGTTCTGCTTCTACCAGCCCCATGCAGCCATCCTGTGCCCTCCTAGTCACTCACTGCTGCTCCAGTCCCCCGCCTCTAGCTAGTTCTGCTTCTACCAGCCCCCTGCAGCCATCCTGTGCCCTCGGCAGTGTGCCTTACACTTATAACGCTAAATAGCGTTATAAGTGTTCAAAAATGCAGCGGGGGTCGGGGGAGGAGAGAGGCAGTGGGACACTGGAGGGCATAGGCGTCGGGGGAGGATGTGCAGAGGCATACGTTACCTTGTCCCGGCCGCCGATCGCTCCTTCCCTCCGCTCCATCACTTCTTCCATTCGTTTACTGTAGTTCTGCAGCCGGCCAATCACCATGTGGCTTCAGTCTCCGCATGGTGATTGGCCGGCTGCAGGACTACAGCAAACGAATGGAAGGAGCGGAGCGAAGGAGCGATCACTGGCCCAGGATAAGGTAACGTATGCCTCTACATACATCCGCTGCCTATGCCCTCTAGTCTCCCGCTGCCTCTCTCCCCCAGCCCCCGCTGCCTATACTAGCAGCCCCCGCTGCCTATACTACTGACCCCAGCCCCCTGCATGGTTTTCATGGCGCACCGCTCTGCAATCTGTAGCATAAAACGAAATTTACCGTTTTATTGTATTTACATTAAAACGGTAAATAGCGTTTTATGATACATTTATCAGCAGAACGGTGCGCCATTTTTCTCCATTTTCAGATGGACCCCTATGCACAGAGGGAGATACTGGTTGCTTGGCAGTTGGAAAAAGCTGTTATTTCCCACAATGCAATGAGTTTCACAGACAGCAAACTGTCAGGTCCATGGTCATGACATCACACTGTGGGAGTGGTTCCACCACAATCAGCCATACTGACTCCTCTATAGTCTATTCGAGAAAAAGGGAAAGGGGGTATTATCAGCTACTATTAGGAATTAAGTTCAACCCGTTGGTTAAAGTTCCTCTTTAACCACTTAAGCTCTCAGTCGTTTTCACTTTATGCATCCGAGCAATGTTCACCTCCCATTCATTAGCCTATAACTTTATCACTACTTATCACAATGAACTGATCTATATCTTGTTTTTTCCGCCACCAATTAGGCTTTTTTTGGGGGGGGGGGTACATTTTGCTAGGAGCTACTTTACTGTAAATGCATTTTAACAGTAAGGGCCCATTCACACTTTGAACCGCAGAACGCCGGCGATTACCGCCGGCGTTTTGCGGGAGTGATTTTCCCGCGATTAGCGCGGAAAAATCACTGGACACTGCGGCGGTTTTGGAGCGGTCGCGATTATCGTGCTGTGCACGCTAATCACGATCGCTAATCGCGGAACGCTCGTCGCCGGCAAACCGCTGCATGCAGCGCGGTTGCGGTTATCGCTAACCGCAGCCGCGGCAGTGAGAACACTGCCACTCACTACATTGTGTAGCGGTTCTTGCAGAACCGCTAGCGGTTTGCCGTGAGCGGGAATCGCTCGATTCCCGCACAAGTGTGAATGGGCCCTAAGAATAAGAAAAAAATTGAAAAAATTCATTATTTGTCAGTTGTCGGCCATTATAGTTTTAAAATAATACATGCCTCCATAATTAAAACCCACGTATTGTTATTGCCCATTTGTCACGGTTATTTCACCATTTAAATTATGTCCCTATCACAATGTATCGCGACAATATTTTATTTGGAAATAAAAGAGCATTTTTTCCGTTTTGCATCCATCACTATTTACAAGCTTATAAAAACAAAAATAGAGAGAAATATTTCATCTTTATATAGATATTTAAAAAGTTTAAACCCTTAGGTAAATATTTATGTGTTGTTTTTTTTTATAGTAATGTTTTTTGTTTTTTTTTATTAAACATTTTATGTGGGCATTTTTGGGAGGGTGGGATATAAAAGTGTTTTATTTGGGGAAATATTTGTGTATGGTAATTTTTTTTACTTTTACTTGTAGTTTTACTTTTTGGCCACAAGATGGCAATCTCGATTTTGTTTACATTACGTCACTCTAAGCGTACAATGTACGCTTAGAGGGACATGGCTTCAGAAAAAGCGAAGCTTCCGAGAGAAGCTGTCGCTTTTTCAGCGGGGGAGAGGAATCAGTGATCGGGCTCCATAGCCCGATACATTGATTCCGTGGCTACCGAATCCGCGGCCGGGAGTGCGCGTGCACGCGCGCAATCGGCCGCGGGAGCGCGCGGGAGCGCACCTGTCCTCCTTGACGTTTTTATACGTCAAGGAGGACAAAGTGGTTAAATTAGCACTCCTTGACAATTATATATACAACTACCTTGCATCATTTGTACCCTGTTCAATGTTTATAACACCCCCAGTAACAGGCTTGGGCCTAGGTGGCTTTTGCAGGAATCGGTCTCAGGCCGCCCCAGTCCATGGCCTGCGCTGCCCTAGCTCTGCGACTTGCCTGGCCATTGAGGTTGCAATACTATAACAGTCCAAGTGCTTATTCACTTCACAACAAAAGCCCATTCATGATGTGTGCGCTGTCATTGTTCCAGCTTATACTGTGGCCTCTCCGACAAGAGCAGTATAATTGTGCTGCATAAGGATGACACATCCCTATGACTAATGTATAGGCACACAACACAAGCGTGACAGTGTGAGACGCACAATACGGTTCTGCAGGAATAATACACACGCACAACATGGCAGAAGAGGGGAGCATCTGCCAAATGAGCCCACAAATCCATAGAGACGCTGAAATATTATCCACAGCTACACAATAACACAGGCGGATCTAAATAGCTGGCGGGGACGAGGCGCTCCTATATTGGGGACAGCATGGGCGACTTCTCATGGAACTCATTATTAATCCTCCTGGCGGTTAATTAAAACCGCCAGGGGGCAGCGCAGCACTATTTTTTTTTTTTTTAAAACATGTAGCTAGCCTAGTGCTACCTACATGACAGCCGCTGTGCAGCGGCATCTCCCTACCCTCTTCGATCCCCTTCCGGCGATCAAGCCTGTCCGGAAATCCCGTTCTGAACGGGATTTCCATTAGGGTTTCCCCCGTCGCCACGGCGACGGGCGGGATGACGTCACCGACGTCATAGACGTCGTGACGTCAAAGGAAGTCCCAATCCACCCCTCAGCGCTGCCTGGCCAATCAGTGCCAGGCAGCGCTGAGGGGTGGATCGGGACTCCCTTTGACGTCTATGACGTCGGTGACGTCATCCCGCCCGTCACCATGGCGACGGGGGAAGCCCTAATAGAAATCCCGTTCAGAACGGGATTTCTGGATGGGCTTGATCGCTGGAGTCTGAGGGGGGGAGCTTTCTCCAGCCCCTTGCAGCCGACTGTTCCTCGCTGACACATCCGCTCTCCGCCACTGCCCCGTTGTCGCCGCATGGTGCAGAGGACGACCGCGAGGTCGCCCTTACTGCGCCTGCATCAAGCGCTGCTGTCAATCACGGCCACATAGTCCACGGCTTACTGCGCAGGCGCAGAACTACTGTGATTGACAGCGGCACTTGACGCAGGTACAGTAAGGGCGACCTCAAGGTCATCCTCTGCACCGTGCGGCAACAGCGGGGCAGTGGTGGAGAGCGGAGGTGACAGTCGGCTGCAAAGGGCTGGAGAAAGCCCCAGGTAAGTAAAGCAGATTTTTGTAAACATGGCTGATTCCTTTAAAGAGAATCTGTACTCTGAAATTCTTACAATAAAAAGCATACCATTCTATTCATTATGTGCTCCTGGTCCCCTCTGTGCTGTTTCTGCCATTCTCTGCTGCAAACCTGGCTTGTAATTGCCAGTTTTAGGCAGTGTTTACAAACAAACTAACCAGCTTCTAATAGGCTCAGCTAAGCAGAGTGTGTTAGTCACACAGAGCCTGCAGGGGGTGTGTACAGCTTCTAGCTAATCACAAGCAGCCCTGCACATTCCAGTCTGACTGCCTCAGCCTGACTGTGCCGACTATAGAGAGAAGATTAGATCATATAACAGAGATAACACAGCTACTGTGCAATTAGGAAAAGCTGCAGTAAGCCAGACCACATTAGAAAAGGCATAGGAATTTATAGCATAGAAGAAATAAAGATAAACAATTTGTTACAGAGTCTCTTTAAGGTGGCCACACACGATACAATAAAATGATCCAATTTTACAGCAATTCGATAAAAAAGATTGGATTTCCAGAAAAAATCAAAAGCATTTTTTTTCATTCGAGCAAGAAATCCGAACGGATTTCCCGTTTTTATTCGATAAAAGTTGATCGGAGAATGGTGGATTTTTCTGATCAATTTTCATGAAAATTGAATGGTGTGTGGTAAATTGTTAATTTATTAATATACACACCCAACCAATTTTCTCAGTTTCTAATCATTTTTATTATAATTGAGGAAAAATTGAACATAGGTGTGTGGTACATACGTCATATTTTTGTAATGTTACAATCAGTCAGAAAAACTGATTGCAATTCTTGAATTGAACAGATATTTAAAAAATTGTATGGTGTGTGGCCACCTTTAGGCCTCTTTCACAGTGCGACGTTAAAGTCGCACGTTATAAAATATTATAACGCAGAGTAATGCACAGCAATACTAAGTCTGTGCGACATTCACAGTGCACACGTTGCGTTAATGTGTAACATGCAGCGTTAGTAGAAAGTGCTGCATGCTGTGCGTTTAGCAATGAATATGCTGCGTTACTTGTGTTGCACATGCTCAGTAATATTTTTTTTTTTTTAAATGTTCCGCATGCGCCGTTTTCATTCCATAGCAAATACATTTTCTAACACAGTGTATATGCTTAGCGTTACAGCTGCGTAGTGCGACCTTAACCCATTCAGGTTCCGTCGTTTTCACGTGAGAAATGTTCACTTCCCATTCATTAGCCTATAACTTTATCACTACTTATCAGAATGAACTGATCTATATCTTGTTTTTTCCGCCACCAATTAGGCTTTCTTTGGGTGGTACATTTTGCTAAGAGCCACTTTACTGTAAATGCATTTTAACAGGAAGAATAAGAAAAAAATGGAAAAATTCATTATTTCTCAGTTTTCAGCCATTATAGTTTTAAAATAATACATGTCTCCATAATTAAAACTCACGTATTGTATTTGCCCATATGTCCCGGATATTACACCGTTAAAATTATGTCCCTATCACAATGTATGGCGACAATATTTTATTTGGAAATAAAGGTGCATTTTTTCCGTTTTGCATCTATCACTATTTACAAGTTTAAAATAAAAAAAAATATAGAAATATTTCATCTTTACATTGATATTTAAAAAGTTTAGACCCTTAGGTAAATATTTACATGTTTTTTTTTTTTTATTGTAATGTTGTTTTTTTTTTATAGTAAACATTTTATTTGGGTAGTTTTGGGAGGGTGGGAGGTAAACAATAGGTTTGTAATTTAAATGTGTGTTGATTTTCATTTTTTTTTTATTTTCAGTTGTAGTATTACTTTTTGGCCACAAGATGGCAGCCATGAGTTTGTTTACATGACGTCACTCTAAGCGTACCACACGCTTAGAGTGACGCATCGGGGAGGGAACAGCCAGAAAAGGCGCAGCTTCCGAGAGAAGCTGTCGCTTTTTCAGCGGGGGAGAGGAATCAGTGATCGGGCACCGTAGCCCGATTCACTGATTGCCTGGCTACCGAATCCGTGGCCTGGAGCGCGCGTGCACGCGCGCGACCGGCCGCGGGAGCGCGCGGTAGCGCGCATAGTTCCTGGACGTAGTTTCTACGTCCAGGAACCAAAATAGGTTAACGTTGCATCAAACACAACGTCCTACTGAGAAAGTAGCCTTATGGCCCATACTCAAGGGCTACAAATGTCGCTGCAACACGCGCGGGCGCACACCCCGAACTGTCGCTCATCGCTGATGTCGCCAGGCGATTGGCGCGGTCAATCGCCTGGTGTCAGTTGCCGCCGCAACTCCGCCGCAACTGTCGCTAGTCCGCGTGAGTATGCAGACTAGCGACAGCAACAAGCAGGGAATACCTTGCACTTCCGGCGGGGGGGAGGATAAACAGCGACAGCTTCCGCCGCATCAGTTGTCAGGTCCCTCCGCCGTGTGTATGCGGAGGGACCTGGCGACGAGCTGTCGCCGGCCTGTCGCGCACACGCTCCCGCGTGCTACTAGCGACAGGCCAGAAATGTTGCCCGTGAGTATGGGGCATAACACTCACTTTCTTAGTAATACTGAACTAATTGTGTCAAGGGTCTGTCTTTGTTTTCAAAACAGCCTGCACTCTTTGCGGGATGGATTCCAGAACATTCCTTTGCTATTGAAGTGCAGGATGACATGATTACATTATACAGTTTGTCAGCTGCACATTCATGCCGCTAATCTCCTGGCATATCATGTCCCAAACCACTACCAGCGCTGTTGACACAAGGCAGGTTGGCCGCATCGATTGGAGTCATCGATGCCAAATTCTCCCCCTGCCATCTGTGAGCCCCAGCAGAAATCAGGACAGAGTACATTTCTCCAGCAATCAGCTGTCCAGGTGATCCTGTGCCTGTTGCAACCGTAGCTTTCTGTTCTCAGCTGACAGGAGTGGTACCTGATGTGCTTTGATTAAAGAGGAACTGTCCTGAAAATCTTACAATGTAAAACACATACAAATGAGAAGTACATTTCTCGCAGAGTAAAATGAGCCATAAATGACTTTTCTCCTATGTTGCTGTCACTCACAGTAGGTTGTAGAAATCTGACATTACCGACAGGATTTGGGTTGGTCCATCTCTTCATAGGGGGATTCTCAGCATGGCCTTTATTCTTTATAAAGATATTCTCTGAAAAGTATTAATACAAAGATGCTGGCCAGCCTCCCTGCTCACCGTACACAATCTTGGCAGTTGGACAGAGCAACTGCCCATTCACTAAGTACTTTTAAAAATAAAGAAAACCCCGAGAACCCCCCATAAGAAGATGGGCTAGTCCAAAATCTGTCGGTAATGACAGTTTTCTACTTCTTATTGTAAGTGACAGGAACTTAGGAGAAAAGTAATTTATGGCTCATTTTACTCTGGGAGAAATTTACTTCTTATGTGTATGTGTTTTAAATTGTAAGATTTTCGTGACAGTTCCCCTTTGATATGTTGTGCATTCAGAGATGCTTGTCTACTAACCTTAAGATAGGTAGAGTGATAGGCCTAGTTCACACTACAAATCGCAAGCGCTAAGTGCTTTCGTGAGTGCTCTTGTTAAATGATTCCTGCCATTTTTAGAGCAATTTGTGTTTTTGTGCAAGTGATTTTGTATGAGTTTTTGTTTTGCGTTTTTTTGTGTGCAGATAACAGAGCTGGGACAAGGTCCTCCAGCACCCAAGGCTGAGACAGCAAAGTGCGCCCCTCCATCCCTGCCACCCCAGCCATCACACACTGATTGCTATTAGACTAATAGGTGCACCAGGGCCCCCAACCTCCCCAACACCTTAATCTCTAGTTATCTGGCGTGCAGTCACTGCTATGTATCTCCTTTTCTTATTTCTTTCTGCTTCAAACACAATTGGGAATGACAGTTGAATGAATTGTGCGCCCCCTCCTACACTGCGCCCTGAGGCTGGAGCCTCTCCAGCCTATGCCTCGGCCTGGCCCTGGCAGATAAACAGGAAGTACATTCTGACCCAGATCGGAATGTCTTTGAAAATTTGCTTGAAGAATGCTCACACACAATCGCCCAGAAAATGGTACAGGACCCGTATTTGCGAGTGGAAAAAAATCTCATCGCTCACATGAGAACAAAGGTATCATTACACAAGCGCTATTACAGCGAATTTAGAAACAATAGCGATTAATAAAAAACTCAAACTGCATATAGTATGAACCAGACCTAAGGGCTTGTTCACACTACGGGCGTTTTCACCTTTTTTAAAGCGCCGGCGATTTTCAAAATCGCCCTAAAAACGATTGTGCAATGATTCCCTGTGAGAGAGTTCACATCTGAGGTTCGTTTCCGATCTGCTCACCAAAGCGCTGCCTGGACCATTATTGGGGCGATTTGCCTCAATGGAAGGTATAGGGAAATCGCAAAGCGCTTGAAAAAGCACTTTGTATAGCAATTTCCCCAGCGCTTTTAGGAATAAATACACTGTATTCATTATTTTCCAGGTCAAGAGAAAAAAACAAATTGTAGCACGCAGGTAAGCACCGGGAGGCACTAAAAAATCACTTACAAAATCGCAAAACGCTGGCCTCAGAAATTGCGATTTTAGATGGGAACAAAGTCTTACGGTACTTTTCTGGCAGCTCAAATGAACCTGCCTTTTAGTGATGGTCATCAATCATGTCTAGGAGAACTCATGGAGAAACATGTGATTTGTGTGATCAGCTGATAGATGTCTCTGCATCAGAGCTTTGCACATCTATCACCTGACCAAACTGATCACATGCTTCTCCATGACTTCTCCTAGACACGCCCATGACTAATCAGAGACTTACATATCTATCACCTGACCAAACTGATCACATGCTTCTCCATGACTTCTCCTAGACACGCCCATCACTAATCAGGAACTTACATATCTATCACCTGACCAGACTTATCACATGCTTCTCCATGACTTCTCCTAGACATGCCCATCACTAATCAGAGACTTACATATCTATCCAAACTGATCACATGCTTCTCCATGACTTCTCCTAGACACGCCCATCACTAATCAGAGACTTACATATCTATCACCTGACCAAACTGATCACATGCTTCTCCATGATTTCTCCTAGACACGCCCATCACTAATCAGAGACTTACATATCTATCACCTGACCAAACTGATCACATGCTTCTCCATGACTTCTCCTAGACACGCCCATCACTAATCAGAGACTTACATATCTATCACCTGACCAAACTGATCACATGCTTCTCCATGACTTCTCCTAGACACGCCCATCACTAATCAGAGACTTACATATCTATCACCTGACCAAACTGATCACATGCTTCTCCATGACTTCTTCTAGACACGTCCATCACTAATCAGAGACTTACATATCTATCACCTGACCAGACTGATCACATGCTTCTCCATGACTTCTCCTAGACACGCCCATCACTAATCAGAGACTTACATATCTATCACCTGACCAGACTGATGATATGCTTCTCCATGACTTCTCCTAGACATGACCATCACTGATCAGAGACTTACATATCAATCACCTGACCAGACTGATCACATGCTTCTCCATGACTTCTCCTAGACAGGACCATCACTAATCAGAGACTTACATATCTATCACCTGACCACACTGATCACATGCTTTTCCATGACTTCTCCTAGACACGACCATCACTAATCAGAGACTTACATATCTATCACCTGACCAAACTGATCACATGCTTCTCCATGACTTCTCCTAGACACGCCCATCACTAATCAGAGACTTACATATCTATCACCTGACCAGACTGATCACATGCTTCTCCATGACTTCTCCTAGACACGCCCATCACTAATCAGAGACTTACATATCTATCACCTGACCAGACTGATCACATGCTTCTCCATGACTTCTCCTAGACACGCCCATCACTAATCAGAGACTTACATATCTATCACCTGACCAAACTGATCACATGCTCCTCCATGACTTCTCCTAGACACAACCATCAGTAATCAGAGACTTACATATCTATCACCTGACCAGACTGATGATATGCTTCTCCATGACTTCTCCTAGACATGACCATCACTAATCAGAGACTTGCATATCTATCACCTGATCACACTGATCACATGCTTCTCCGTGACTTCTCCTAGACACGCCCATCACTAATCAGAGACTTACATATCTATCACCTGACCAGACTGATCACATGCTTCTCCATGACTTCTCCTAGACACGCCCATCACTAATCAGAGACTTACATATCTATCACCTGACCAGACTGATCACATGCTTCTCCATGACTTCTCCTAGACACGCCCATCACTAATCAGAGACTTACATATCTATCCCCTGACCACACTGATCACATGCTTCTCCATGTCTTCTCCTAGACACGCCCATCACTAATCAGAGACTTACATATCTATCCCCTGACCACACTGATCACATGCTTCTCCATGTCTTCTCCTAGACACGCCCATCACTAATCAGAGACTTACATATCTATCCAAACTGATCACATGCTTCTCCATGACTTCTCCTAGACACGCCCATCACTAATCAGAGACTTACATATCTATCACCTGACCAAACTGATCACATGCTTCTCCATGACTTCTCCTAGACACGCCCATCACTAATCAGAGACTTACATATCTATCACCTGACCAAACTGATCACATGCTTCTCCATGACTTCTTCTAGACACGTCCATCACTAATCAGAGACTTACATATCTATCACCTGACCAGACTGATCACATGCTTCTCCATGACTTCTCCTAGACACGCCCATCACTAATCAGAGACTTACATATCTATCACCTGACCAGACTGATGATATGCTTCTCCATGACTTCTCCTAGACATGACCATCACTGATCAGAGACTTACATATCAATCACCTGACCAGACTGATCACATGCTTCTCCATGACTTCTCCTAGACAGGACCATCACTAATCAGAGACTTACATATCTATCACCTGACCACACTGATCACATGCTTTTCCATGACTTCTCCTAGACACGACCATCACTAATCAGAGACTTACATATCTATCACCTGACCAAACTGATCACATGCTTCTCCATGACTTCTCCTAGACACGCCCATCACTAATCAGAGACTTACATATCTATCACCTGACCAGACTGATCACATGCTTCTCCATGACTTCTCCTAGACACGCCCATCACTAATCAGAGACTTACATATCTATCACCTGACCAAACTGATCACATGCTCCTCCATGACTTCTCCTAGACACAACCATCAGTAATCAGAGACTTACATATCTATCACCTGACCAGACTGATGATATGCTTCTCCATGACTTCTCCTAGACATGACCATCACTAATCAGAGACTTGCATATCTATCACCTGATCACACTGATCACATGCTTCTCCGTGACTTCTCCTAGGCACGCCCATCACTAATCAGAGACTTACATATCTATCACCTGACCAGACTGATCACATGCTTCTCCATGACTTCTCCTAGACACGCCCATCACTAATCAGAGACTTACATATCTATCACCTGACCAGACTGATCACATGCTTCTCCATGACTTCTCCTAGACACGCCCATCACTAATCAGAGACTTACATATCTATCCCCTGACCACACTGATCACATGCTTCTCCATGTCTTCTCCTAGACACGCCCATCACTAATCAGAGACTTACATATCTATCCCCTGACCACACTGATCACATGCTTCTCCATGTCTTCTCCTAGACACGCCCATCACTAATCAGAGACTTACATATCTATCCAAACTGATCACATGCTTCTCCATGACTTCTCCTAGACACGCCCATCACTAATCAGAGACTTACATATCTATCACCTGACCAAACTGATCACATGCTTCTCCATGATTTCTCCTAGACACGCCCATCACTAATCAGAGACTTACATATCTATCACCTGACCAAACTGATCACATGCTTCTCCATGACTTCTCCTAGACACGCCCATCACTAATCAGAGACTTACATATCTATCACCTGACCAAACTGATCACATGCTTCTCCATGACTTCTCCTAGACACGCCCATCACTAATCAGAGACTTACATATCTATCACCTGACCAAACTGATCACATGCTTCTCCATGACTTCTTCTAGACACGTCCATCACTAATCAGAGACTTACATATCTATCACCTGACCAGACTGATCACATGCTTCTCCATGACTTCTCCTAGACACGCCCATCACTAATCAGAGACTTACATATCTATCACCTGACCAGACTGATGATATGCTTCTCCATGACTTCTCCTAGACATGACCATCACTGATCAGAGACTTACATATCAATCACCTGACCAGACTGATCACATGCTTCTCCATGACTTCTCCTAGACAGGACCATCACTAATCAGAGACTTACATATCTATCACCTGACCACACTGATCACATGCTTTTCCATGACTTCTCCTAGACACGACCATCACTAATCAGAGACTTACATATCTGTCACCTGACCAAACTGATCACATGCTTCTCCATGACTTCTCCTAGACACGCCCATCACTAATCAGAGACTTACATATCTATCACCTGACCAGACTGATCACATGCTTCTCCATGACTTCTCCTAGACACGCCCATCACTAATCAGAGACTTACATATCTATCACCTGACCAGACTGATCACATGCTTCTCCATGACTTCTCCTAGACACGCCCATCACTAATCAGAGACTTACATATCTATCACCTGACCAAACTGATCACATGCTCCTCCATGACTTCTCCTAGACACAACCATCAGTAATCTGAGACTTACATATCTATCACCTGACCAGACTGATGATATGCTTCTCCATGACTTCTCCTAGACATGACCATCACTAATCAGAGACTTGCATATCTATCACCTGATCACACTGATCACATGCTTCTCCGTGACTTCTCCTAGACACGCCCATCACTAATCAGAGACTTACATATCTATCACCTGACCAGACTGATCACATGCTTCTCCATGACTTCTCCTAGACACGCCCATCACTAATCAGAGACTTACATATCTATCACCTGACCAGACTGATCACATGCTTCTCCATGACTTCTCCTAGACACGCCCATCACTAATCAGAGACTTACATATCTATCCCCTGACCACACTGATCACATGCTTCTCCATGTCTTCTCCTAGACACGCCCATCACTAATCAGAGACTTACATATCTATCTCCTGACCACACTGATCACATGCTTCTCCATGTCTTCTCCTAGACACGCCCATCACTAATCAGAGACTTACATATCTATCACCTGACCAGACTGATCACATGCTTCTCCATGTCTTCTCCTAGACATGACCATCACTAATCAGAGACTTGCATATCTATCACCTGATCACACTGATCACATGCTTCTCCGTGACTTCTCCTAGACACGCCCATCACTAATCAGAGACTTACATATCTATCACCTGACCAGACTGATCACATGCTTCTCCATGACTTCTCCTAGACACGCCCATCACTAATCAGAGACTTACATATCTATCACCTGACCAGACTGATCACATGCTTCTCCATGACTTCTCCTAGACACGCCCATCACTAATCAGAGACTTACATATCTATCACCTGACCAGACTGATCACATGCTTCTCCATGACTTCTCCTAGACACGCCCATCACTAATCAGAGACTTACATATCTATCCCCTGACCAGACTGATCACATGCTTCACCATGACTTCTCCTAGACACGCCCATCACTAATCAGAGACTTGCATATCTATCACCTGACTACACTGATCACATGCTTCTCCATGTCTTCTCCTAGACACGCCCATCACTAATCAGAGACTTACATATCTATCACCTGACCAAACTGATCACATGCTTCTCCATGACTTCTCCTATAAATGACCAGCAGTCACGACTGTCTTTCTCCTCTGACCTCTCTCATCCAAAACTGTTTCTGTATTTTTTTTTTTTTTTTGTTAACGCCATTGTCAGTAAAACGTTAGAGAAGTCCAGAAAGTTATACAATTATTTAAACCAGTCCACCTGGAATCATCAATTAGAACTTTGCAAGTAAACCACCAGCCAGGGCCAGATTTACAGCTCAGGTGCCTATAGGTACATAAGCCCAGGTGCCATAAGCCCCACCCCTTAACACAGGCCACACCCCTCACACAACCCCCATAGACATTCATTGTGCCAGCTATAGGTGCCCCATTATAAGTTAGCCAGCTATAGGTACTCCAGTATAGGTTAGACCAGGATAGGTTTGCCAGGTATAGGTGCCCCAGTTATAGGTAGCCAGGTATAGGTGCCCCCAGTATATGTTAGTTATCTATAGGTGCCCCAGTATAGGTAGCCAGACATAGGTGCCCCCAGTATAGGTAGCCAGAAGTTGGCCTAGTACAGGTTTGCCAGGTATAGGTGCCTCAGTATTGGTTAGCTAGCTATAGGTGCCACATTATATGTTATTCAACTATAGGTGCCCCAGTATAGGTAGCCAGACATAGGTGCCCCAGTATAGGTTTGCCAGGTATAGGTGCCCCAGTATAGGTAGCCAGATATAGGTGCCCCAGTATAGTTTAGCTATAGGTGCCCCCAGTATAAGTAGCCAGCTATAGGTTTCCCAGTATATGTTAGTCAGCTATAGGTGCCACAGTATAGGTAGCCAGACATAGGTGCCCCAGTATATGTTAGTCAGCTATAGGTGCCCCAGTATAGGTAGCCAGACATAGGTGCCCCAGTATAGGTTTGCCAGGTATAGGTGCCCCCAGTATTGGTTAACTAGCTATAGGTGCCTCAGTATAGGTTAGCCAGCTATTTGTGCCACAGTATAGGTTAGCCAGCTATCAGTGCCCCCTTTGCTCCCCCTCCCTCTGCAGAGTGCCAGCGGAGCGGTTACTAGAAGAGACTCGCCAGCTCCCGACATTTCAGTGATGCATCCTCAGCGGCAGAGCGTCCACCGCCGTCTCCATAGCTACAACAGGTCTCTCTGCGTGTGACCCGGCGGCTTGTAACAGCGAGTCACATGACGAGTCAAGTGACACTGTTATGAGCCGCCGGGTCACACGCAAAGAGACCCGCTGTAGCTATGGAGATGGTGGTGGACGCTCTGTCGCTGCTGTAGATCATCGCGGGAACGTCGGGAGCTGGTGAGTACCGTTCATCTGGCACTCTGCAGAGGGATGGAAGGGGAGCCGAGGGGGCATTTTGGGCGGCCAAAGAGCCACCGTTTATACATGGGCCGCTTGTAGGCATACGCCTACAGTGCCTATAGGTAAATTTGGCTCTGCCACCACCTTTATTAAAGCGTAATGTGCCCCCTCTGCTGGACTGAGAGAAAAACAATGACAATTTCTAGTCTGCAATATATTAGGCAGAGCTCTGTTATAGAGGAACTGTAACCACATATAACAGAATGCAGTACATGAGTCAGGATACCCACTTTTGCTGTAATTTGCTAGGTTTCATTATCAGAAGAACTTCTTATAGCTATATATTACTGTATATTGACGTGTAGCCACGCCCTCCCACTGAGGCTTAGCCTAGGCCAGGCATGGGCAAATTTGGCCCTCCAGCTGTTGAGGGACTACAAGTCCCACAATGCATTGGAGGAGTCTGACAGCCACAGACATAAAGGCAAATGCATTGTGGGATTTGTAATTCCTTAACAGCTGGAGAGCCAAGTTTGCCCATGCCGTAAAGCATTCTGGGAGACCAAAGATTTTCTCTATTGGCTTTAGAAGTCTCAGTGCACAAACATTCTGCAGAGATCACCTGCCAGTACTAAAGACTTTGCCACCTTTGATAAATGTCAGAATGTAAATAAGGGAGAGGAAAGATTTTACAATGGGCAACCACTGACTAAATAATTTATAAGAGAATACAGTATTGTAAAAAAAAAAAAAATTTAATAGGAAATTCGCATGTGGTTTCGGTATGCGAATTTTACCACGAATTTGCATACGATTTCACATAAAACAAATGTAAAAGCTCTACTGCGCAGCATTTAGAATGCTGAGTAGTGTGTAAACTGCAAATATTAGAGAATGATGCAATGTTTTAAAAAATCGGTATAACTGAAAATAAAAATATGAGAATTTTTTTTGCTACTAATGTTCTAGAAATTATCCGTACTACACAACCAATTCATTATATCGTAATTTTTTTTCGCTTCAGTGTCTCTTTAAGAATCAGCAAACGCATGTGTTTTGTGTTTTTGGCAAAAACGCAGCTAGTGAAAAAGGGCCTACACACACACACAGCTAAAGGAGGAGGAGCCAGTAGAAGGAATAAGGCCCAGCACACACACACACAGCTAAAGGAGGAGGAGCCAGTAGAAGGAATAAGGCCCAGCACACACACAGCTAAAGGAGGAGGAGCCAGTAGAAGGAATAAGGCCCAGCACACACACACACAGCTAAAGGAGGAGGAGCCAGTAGAAGGAATAAGGCCCAGCACACACACACACAGCTAAAGGAGGAGGAGCCAGTAGAAGGAATAAGGCCCAGTACACACACACACAGCTAAAGGAGGAGGAGCCAGGAGGAGGAATAAGGCCCAGCACACACACACACACAGCTAAAGGAGGAGGAATAAGGCCCAGCACACACACACACAGCTAAAGGAGGAGGAGCCAGGAGGAGGAATAAGGCTCAGTACACACACACAGCTAAAGGAGGAGGAGCCAGGAGGAATAAGGGCCAGCGCACACACAGCTAAAGGAGGAGGAGCCAAGAGGAGGAATAAGGCCCAGTACACACACACAGCTGGAGGAGGAGGAGCCAGGAGGAGGAATAAGGGCCAGTACACACACAGCTGAAGGAGGAGGAGCCAGGAGGAGGAATAAGGGCCCTGTACACACACAGCTGAAGGAGAAGGAGCCAGAAGGAGGAATAAGGCCCACCCACACACAACTAAAAGAGGAGGAGCCAGGAGGAGGAATAAGGCCCAGTACACACAGCTGAAGGAGGAGGAGCCAGGAGTAGGAATAAGGCCCACCCACACACAGCTGAAGGAGGAGGAGCCAGGAGGAGGAATAAGGCCCAGTACACACCAAAAAACTCTAGCAGATCTGCAAAACGATAGAGGGTTTTGAAGCAGATTTTCAGAGTGATTCTAGGCATGTTTAGGCCCCATTCATACTAGAGCGTTTTGCCGCGATTTCGGCAAAACGCTCAAACGCTAGCGCTTTTTAAAAGCGCTAGCGTAATGAAACCCCCTGGGCCCATTCTTACTTGGGCGATTTGCGCTACTCGCCGCAAAGCGCCCAAAAACAGGCAAAGACGCCAAACGCATCGCCTGCAACATTTTCAGGCGATTTCCAGGCAATCGCGTTTCAGTGCTATAGAAGTGCAAAACGCGATCGCACCAAAATCGCCGCACTGTTCAGTGATTTTTCCACGTGAAATTGCGGTAAAAAATCACTCCTGCAAAACGCCAGCAAAAATTGCCAGCGTTTTAAAATCGCAGGTGTGAATAGAGCCTTAGAGAGATTTTCTAAACATGCCTAGAGTTTTTGGGAGCGTTTTTGTGTATCAGATTTCATACAGCTTCTGTAACAAAAATGCCTGGAAAACCGCTGTGATATAGTGTTTTCCAGAGCGGTTTTCCACTTTCCTATACTTTAACATTGAGGCAGAAACGCCTCAGAAATCTAAAAAATGCTGCAGCCCCCAAGTTTGCGTTTGTGGAAAAAACGAGCCGCTCTGGTGTGCACCAGCCCCACCAGCCCATTCACTTTCATTAACCAAGCGGTTTTTCCCCTGCAAGTGTTTCAGGGCCCGTTTCCACTATCGCGAATTCGCATGCGTTTGCCGCATGCAAATTCGCATAGCCCATACAAGTGGATGGGACTGTTTCCACTTGTCAGGATTTCTGAGCGTTTTCGTCCGCGTGAAAAATCCGCATGGTAGAGCCATCAGAATTTGCATACCGCTATGCGGGTGTATGCGAATTGTCATGCAAATTCGCACGCAAATTCGTGTGGAATCAATGGAAAAGCACACAGGCACTGCCATGGTGAAATTCGCACACAGCGTCATTCATGCAAATTTTTCCCGCGGCGATTCGCACCGCACAAGTGGAAACGGGCCCTTAAAAAAAAGCTCCAGGACCACTCTGGTGTGCACCAGCCCTCATACATGTCTGGTAGTGATGGGTCGTTCGTGAACGAGCCGGCTCTAAGAGCCGGCTCTTTGCTGCGAACGACAAGAGCCGGTTCTCAAGTTCAAAAGAGCCGATGCCTCAGCCGCCACACACAGCCCTGCTTTGGTCTGTAATAAAGGGCGCTGAGGCTTGCTGGGAGATGTAGTCCTCCTCTCGCAGCTTGTAGGAGTGTATTGGGCGGAGCAGAGCAGTAGCAGGAGGGATTGCACCAGTCAGAGAAGCAGTCTAGAGTTGTCATGGAGACGGGGGCGGGGCTTTTACTCCGATTCTGAGTGGTGTCTAAGCCCAATCTACACGATACGATTCTTTGTAAGATTCAATTACGATTCTATTTACGATCCGATTAAATCCGGCATGTCCGATCAGGATTCGATTCGATTCAATTCAATTTGCCATTTCAAAACAATGGCAAATCGAATTGAATCCCGATCAGACATGTTGGATTTAATCGGATCGTAAATAGAATCGTAATCGAATCGTACAAAGAATCGTATCGTGTAGATGGGGCTGATATCTCACGAAGAGCCGATTGAGAGCTGTAAGAGCCAGCTCTTTAATGGGAGCCGATTCACAAGACAAGACAAGACTAATAACATTTATATTGCGCTTTTCTCCTTGCGGACTCAAAGCGCCAGAGCAGAGCAGCAGCCACTAGGGCGCGCTCTATTGGCAGTAGCAGTGTAAGGGAGACTTGCCAAAGGTCTCCTACTGAATTAGTGCTGGCTTACTGAACAGGCAGAGCCGAGATTCGAACCCAGGTCTCCTGTGTCAGAGGCAGAGCCCTTAACCATTACACCATCAGCCAACTATGATTCAGAAGAGCCGATTCTCTGAGAAGAGCCGGAATTCCCATCACTAATGTCTGGGCAAATTAGCAGGGGAGGGGAGTGACCAGCAACCAGTTACTGCTAGCCACACCCTCCCCAGTGAAATGAATCAAATGATTTGGTTCATGATCCGGTTCTTTTTAATGAATTGAATCAAATGAATGGATTCATTGAAAAGAGCCATCACTAATTCCTGCCACCAATAGGAGAGCGGCTTTTATACTGTGGAGCTGTGTAGCCAATGAGAGAAAGACTTACCTCAGAGAGGAAACAGAAAGTGCTAGAACTGTGAGGAGAGCTGTGAGGAGAGCATGGTGGAGAGGGGTGTGCTGGGAACTGGCTGGGTAGACCCCACAGTGCCATACACAGAGGTGTGCTGTATATGAGGTGAAAGCCCCTCTCCACAGTGACCAGTGACTGCATTGTATCTGAAGAGGAGTGTTACAGACCACTTCCCATAGTGACTGCTCCATCTGCCTCATATGAAGGAACTGCAAGCAAACTACTTTATTTCTACAGTGTGAAGGAAGCCCAGACAGCAATGGTTGCCTGATAGTGGATCCGGATTATTGGTATGTTTTCCATACCTCCCAACAGTCCCTCTTTCAGGGCTGATGTACTGATCTATGTCCATATAGGTATTTTTATACTGGAAGTTGTGTTTAATTGACTCTAAATATTTATTCCCAGCTTTAAAATGTATTTCTTATTTTCAAATGTTAAAGAAAACCTGTAACTAAAAAAAGTTCGCCTGGTGGGTACTCACCTCGGGTGGAGGAAGCCTCCGGATTCCCTCGTCCTCCTGTGTCCCACTGCGGTCTCGCTGTGCCCCTCTGAACGGCGGGGATGTAAATATTTACCTTCCTGGCTCCAGCGCAGGCGCAGTATCAGCTCTCCGCTCTGAGATAGGCGGAAATAGCCGATCGCTTTCGGCCCGCTCTACTGCGCAGGCGCAAGTCTCCTGCAAGTCTCCTGTGCCTGCGTAGCTGACAGAGATCGGCTATTTCTGCCTATCTCCGTGCTGAGAGCCGCAACAGCGCCCCCCACTGGAGCCAGGGAAGGTAAATAAATGTAGCTTATCAGCGCTTGTCGAGGGAGGATTCCGGGACGCTTCGGGGGAGCCAGCGCTGGACTGCCTGCAGCTACCGGGGGAGGGGGAAGCCTCATTGGGCCCCTTAGGCTTCCCCCTACCAAGGTTAGTACCCCCCAGGGGATGTTTTTTTTTTAGTACAGAGTCTCTTTAAATTGAAGGGAAAATTAATCTGGATAGAAAGGACTAGTATGGTTTAAATGATAAAATAACATATTTTTCTTATGAAATCTTTATGGTATGCTTGACCAGGTGTGTGATTAGAGGTGTGGCATGGTTGCGGGTGGCTTAATTGTCCCTCTTTTTTCTTTATCTGAAAAAGTTGAGAGGTGCGTGTTGTATTATCTGCCTGCAGATTCACAGGGCCAGCTTGCAGTGAGCGATTCCTGTGGGATATGAGGCCTCCCAGGGTCGTATACAACTCAGGTGCAGCTAGGACTAGAGACAGAACTGTTATATTTGCATTACAGTCTTTTCTGGGGTGTCTAGGCAGACCTAGATGAGGAGAGGAAACTCTGCTTCCTACAGGGGGAAGAGGAAACAACCGTGCAAATAGCTGCCCCATATGTTACGAGTACATTTGAAATCGGCGCCGGTAGACTTGGGCGCAGGATACGGCCGGTATATGGCTGATCCTGCTTCTGCACAAGTCCGGGCCGATATAATTACTATTCCCCCTCCAGGCCGCCATGGATAGTGGGGGAATGAAATAATTCGGCTTCCAGCGATTGCTGGAGGCCGAATTATTGTGTTTTTTAAAGAGACTCTGTAACTTAAAAAACCTCCCCTGGGGGGTACTCACCTCGGGTGGGGGAAGCCTCGGGATCCTAATGAGGCTTCCCACGCAGTCCTCTGTCCCACGGGGGTCTCGCTGCAGCCCTCCGAACAGCCGGCGACAGACCCGACTGTCAGTTCAATATTTACCTTTGCTGGCTCCAGCGGGGGCGCTGTGGCTGCATTCGGCTCGGAAATAGACGGAAATACCCGATCTCCGTCGGGTCCGCTCTACTGCGCAGGCACCGGAGACTTGCGCCTGCGCAGTAGAGCGGACCCGACGGCGATCGGGTATTTCCGCCTACTTCGGAGCCGACAGCCATCAGAGCGCCTGCGCAGGAGCCAGGAAGGTAAATATTGCGTCACGGCTGTACGGAGGGCTACAGCGAGACCCCCGAGGGACGCAGGACGGCGTGGGAAGCCTCATTAGGATCCTGAGGCTTCCCCCACCCGAGGTGAGTACCCCCCAGGGGACGTTTTACCGTTACAGTTCCTCTTTAAGCAACCTCGGCTCCGTCTTCTGACGGCGCCGACGTTACTCACTGAGCGCTGCAATAGGAATGATTCCTATTGTAGTCTATGGAGGCACCGGCTGCGCCCAAATCTAGCAGCGCTGAAAAGCACTGCTCCGTATGTTACTGCCTGCCACCAACTGAGAGGAACATGGTACCCCACAGACTGTATGCACCTTATACTGCACCCCATAACCCCCTCCTCTATGGACTGTATATCCCAGCCACCCATACGTTCCCTTATATCCTCCACACCCTTATGGAATGTATACCTTAACCCGCTGCACCCTTCACATATTTCCACCCTCCCCTCCCCCCATGCTAATGTTTTGCTTTGGCAATGCTAAAAGGAATTTGGTCTTGCCAATAAAGCTTTTTTTTTGGGGGGGGGGGGAATTTGGACCTACCTCATACTAGGGTTATGTCTGGCTACCTTTGCTAAGGAGGGGGAGGCTGCCTAACTATGGGGCACATCTGGCTACCTATGCTGGGGAAAGCTGCCTAACTATGGGGGCACATCTGGCTACCTATGCTGGGGGGAGCTGCCTAATACTGGGGGCACATCTAGCTACCTATGCTGGGTGGAGCTACCTAATACTAGGGGCACATCTGGCTACCTATGCTGGGGGGGGGGGGAGGCTACCTATTAATACACTACTCTCCACTATTTAACACTAACCTCCCCTCACCTACACCTAACACTAACCCTCCCCTCCGAGCCTGGTTAGTTGTAGATGGGAAGGGTTAGGCGTAGATAGGGGAGGGTAGTGTTAGGTGTAGATACAGGAGGGTTAATGTTAGGGCTACTTATACTGGGAGCACCTATGCCTGGCTAACTATTCTGGGGGCACCTATACCTGGCTACTTATACTGGAGGCACCTATACCAGGCTACCTATACTGGGGGCACCTATACCAGGCTACCTATACTGGGGGCACCTATACCTGGCTACATATACAGGGGACACCTATACCTGGCTACTTATACTAGGGGCACCTATACCTGGCTACTTATACTAGGGGCACCTATACCTGGCTACTTATACTGGGGACATCTATACCTGGCTACTTATACTAGGGGCACCTATACCTGGCTACTTATACTGGGGGCACCTATACCTGGCTACTTATACTGGGGGCACCTATACCTGGCTACTTATACTGGGGGCACCTATACCTGGCTACTTATACTGGGGGCACCTATACCTGGCTACTTATACTGGGGGCACCTATATCTGGCTACCTATACTAGGGGCACCTATACCTGGCTACCTATACAGGGGACACCTACCTGGCTATCTATACTGGGGGCACCTATACCTGGCTACTTATACTGGGGGCACCTATACCTGGCTACTTATACTGGGGGCACCTATACCTGGCTACTTATACTGGGGGCACCTATGCCTGGCTATCTATACTGGGGGCACCTATGCCTGGCTATCTATACTGGGGGCACCTATGCCTGGCTATCTATACTGGGGGCACCTATACCTGGCTACTTATACTGGGGGCACCTATACCTGGCTATCTATACTGGGGGCACCTATACCTGGCTACTTATACTGGGGGCACCTATACCTGGCTATCTATACTGGGGGCACCTATACCTGGCTATCTATACTGGGGGCACCTATACCTGGCTACCTGTACTGGGGGCACCTATACCTGGCTACCTGTACTGGGGGCACCTATACCTGGCTACCTGTACTGGGGGCACCTATACCTGGCTACCTGTACTGGGGGCACCTATACCTGGCTACCTGTACTGGGGGCACCTATACCTGGCTATCTATACTGGGGACACCTATACCTGGCTACTTATACTGGGGACACCTATACCTGGCTACTTATACTGGGGACACCTATACCTGGCTACTTATACTGGGGGCACCTATACCTGGCTACTTATACTGGGGGCACCTATACCTGGCTACTTATACTGGGGGCACCTATACCTGGCTACTTATACTGGGGGCACCTATACCTGGCTACTTATACTGGGGGCACCTATACCTGGCTACTTATACTGGGGGCACCTATACCTGGCTACTTATACTGGGGGCACCTATACCTGGCTACTTATACTGGGGGCACCTATACCTGGCTATCTATACTGGGGGCACCTATACCTGGCTATCTATACTGGGGGCACCTATACCTGGCTACCTATACTGGGGGGACCTATACCTGGCTACCTATACTGGGGGGACCTATACCTGGCTACCTATACTGGGGGGACCTATACCTGGCTACCTATACTGGGGGCACCTATACCTGGCTACTTATACTGGGGGCACCTATACCTGGCTACCTATACTGGGGACACCTACACCTGGCTACCTATACTGGGGGGGACCTATACCTGGCTACCTATACTGGGGGCACCTATACCTGGCTACCTATACTGGGGGCACCTATACCTGGCTACTTATACTTGGGGCAACTATACTCAGGCTCTAGGCCCTGCATATGACACTTGCCCCAGGCCCTGCATACTCTAAGGCCACCTCTGCTCCTGGTCCACACTGCCTCTCTCTTCAGACCTTGGATCAGCCAGAAAGAGGCAGAGCAGGGCACACAGTATCTGCAGGATGTGGACACTTCAAATGCGGATGTGAAGTCATTGTTCACTTCCTGCATTTGAAGTGCACCAGGTCCGGGCGGGCAGTGTGCGCCCTGCCCTGCCTCTCTCTGCCCTCGCATCCAGCAAATCACCCAGCCAAGCCTCCAGCCCAGCACCCAGGAAAGCTCCCAGTCCAGCACCCAGCAAAGCGCCCAGCCCTGTTCAGCCCAGCACCCAGGAAAGCTCCCAGCCCAGCACCCAGGAAAGCTCCCAGCCCAGCACCCAGGAAAGCTCCCAGTCCAGCACCCAGGAAAGCTCCCAGTCCAGCACCCAGGAAAGCTCCCAGTCCAGCACCCAGGAAAGCTCCCAGTCCAGCACCCAGGAAAGCTCCCAGTCCAGCACCCAGGAAAGCTCCCAGCCCAGCACTCAGCAAAGTGCCCAGCCCAGCACCCAGGAAAGCGCCCAGCCCAGCACCCAGGAAAGCGCCCAGCACCCAGGAAAGCACCCAGCCCAGCACCCAGGAAAGCGCCCAGCACCCAGGAAAGCCCCCAGTCCAGCACCCAGCAAAGCGCCCAGCCCTGTTCAGCCCAGCACCCAGGAAAGCTCCCAGTCCAGCACCCAGGAAAGCTCCAAGCCCAGCACCCAGCAAAGTGCCCAGCCCAGCACCCAGGAAAGCACCGAGTCCAGCACCCAACAAAGCGCCCAGCCCTGTTCAGCCCAGGACCGAGGAAAGCTCCCAGCCCAGCACCCAGGAAAGCTCCCAGTCCAGCACCCAGCAAAGCGCCCAGCCCTGTTCAGCCCAGGACCCAGGAAAGCTCCCAACCCAGCACCCAAGAAAGCTCCCAGTCCAGCACCCAGCAAAGCGCCCAGCCCAGCACCCGGGCAACGCCCAGCATAGCAGGCAGTAGCACCCAGCAAAGCGCCCAGCCCTCCCCAGCCCACCACCCAGGCAACGCCCAGTATAGCAGGCAGTAACACCCAGCAGAGCGCCCAGCCCTCCCCAGCCCACCACCCAGGCAACGCCCAGCATAGCAGGCAGTAGCACCCAGCAGCGCGCCCAGCCCTCCCCAGCCCACCACCCAGGCAACGCCCAGCATAGCAGGCAGTAGCACCCAGCAGAGCGCCCAGCCCTCCCCAGCCCAGCACCCAGGCAACGCCCAGTATAGCAGGCAGTAGCACCCAGCAAAGCCCTTCCAGCCCTCCCCATCCAGCACTGGCTATCTAATACTGATATATATGGGCACATGGCTACTTAATTCTGTTTACTGGGGAACATGGCTACTTCATTTATGTATTCTGGCTTCATCTGCTGGGTTGGTCATCCAGGTGTAAGTATGTGACAACCAAAGTAGTCAGAAAAATAGAATTAAATCTACATTTCCCAGTGTTCCTGCATAATATCAGAAATCATGTGTGAGGAGGTGAGCTTGTAGCTCACAGGAAGTAGGTGGGTAACAATTGTAAGACCTGAATCAGTTAACAGGAAACTCTTGAGGCATTAGCGATTTAGGTGCACAGAGGTACAGAAGCACCGCTACATTATGGGCTTCTGAATTTAAAACATTCAGTTACAATAAGTACTACTTATAATTTATACCAATCAGCATGTTTTCTGAAGCTTTCAGTTTTAGGCTATGGTGATGTTGACAACGACATGTGGACATTTTGACATTTTAACTTCATTTCTGTTTTTCAACCCAATCAGTAGCTGATACCCCCCCTTTTCACTCAAATCTTTACCTTTTCTCAAATAGATCATCAGGGACGCCTTTATGGCTGATTGTGGTGGAACCCCTCCCACATTGTGATGTCATGACCCAGGTCCTGACAGTTTGCTGTCTGTGAACCTCATTGCATTGTGGGTAATAACGGCTTTTTCCAACTGCCAAGCAAGCAGTATCTCCGTCTGTGCATAGAACTCTCAGTACCAAACATCAGGGAGAGGAAAGATTTTACAATGGGCAAACACTGACTAAATAATCTAGAAATTAATATTGTAAACAATTTTATTTATCTTATTTTCGCTACAGTTCCTCTTTAAATCTAGTTAGGGAATTCAATACAACACTAAATGTGTCCACAAGAGGGCAGACATCACAAGCTGACAGAGAACCTGTCTCTGTTTTGGGGATCTATTTATGAAGAAGCAGGAATCTGGTCATAAATTCACTGCCTCTTTGTTCTCCAGTTTTAAAAATCAGATTGTCGGTTTTATACTTTAAAAACACAATATTTATGAAAAACTACTCCAATATTTTTTTTTTTTTATGTTCTCAAAATATCAAGTTAGCTGAAGACATGTTGAACAAACCGGGTTGATGGCGCTGAGTATACAACCGCATTTTTAAAATTATTTTGAAGTACTCTGTGTTTAGTCAACAGGTGACCTTGTACGGCAATACAGGGATAGACTAGGATCCGCTGTTACGTATTGCCTCATTATTACTTTTTGCTTTTCTTCTTTGAAGATGATTCCGATTGGTATTGTTACAGTTATTGTTCTGTGTAGTTGTTTGAAATTTTGTACTGTTTTTTTTTTTTTCTTATAAGCATCATTAAAGTGACTCTGTAACAAAAATTACAACGTTTTTTCTACCATCCTACAAGTTCCTAAACCTATTCTAATGTGATCTGGCTTGCTGCAGCTCTTTCTACTATAACCATCTCTGTAATAAATCAATGTATCTTTCCCCTGTCAGACTTGTCGGCCTGTGTCTGTAAGGCTGCCAAGTTCTTCCGTGCAGATCTGTTCCTCTATGCACACTCCAGTGTGTGTTTTATTTACATAAGCCAGCAGCTTCTCTGCTATCTTATCAGTGATAGAAGAGAGCTGGATAAAAATCCTCCTCTGGAGGCTGTGAAAGGAGCTGGTCTGTCACATACTGAGGAATTAATGACATAGGCAGAGCTGTCTGCAGGAAGCCTGTAATGTTCAGTGCATGAGAGAAGCTGGGGACAGAAGGTAAACACACACAAGTGATCTCTTGAGATTCAGAAGTAAGGCTGTATACAGCCTGCTTGTGTATGGATGTATTTTCTATGTGTGGACATACTGTACATCAACCTACTTCCTGTTTTGGTGGCCATTTTGTTTGTTTATAAACAAACTTTTTAAAACTGTTTTTGACTACTTTTAACCACTTAGCAACCCTTGCCACGCTTATCTACGCCCCTTTAAAATTCACCTGGGGCACAGGGGCGTAGATAGGCATCTCCTGTTTGTTTTCCCGCTGTGACCGTTCGCGTGTGCGATCGCGTGCACGCGGATGCGCGATCACGTGCATGCGGATGTGCGGCCGCGTTCGGCACCCGCTGGTCAGCCAATCAAAGTGCTTACAAGTTTGAATGAGCACTGCCAAAGCCAATGACAGTGCTCATTCATTCAGAATGTGTGTAAACATTGAATCAGTCACTATGCTGTTACAGTTACTGAGATCACTCGTGAGAGGATCTCAGATAACCAATACAGCATTAGTGAGTGATCAGCATCAGTGAGGGTTTTTTAAAATAAATTATACCCCCATTAAGCCCATTAACCCTTGCCTCCCTGAAATGTTAAAATTGCTGTGGTTTTTAGGTGAAAAACCCTGTGGTAGAGAAGTGGTTAATGCGGCGGGGAGCGGTGAAATTGTGACAGGGGGTAATAGGAGATGTCCCCTAACACACTGGTATGTTTACTTTTGTGCGATTTTAACAATACAGATTCTCTTTAAGACCCCGTACTGCAATTTTTTTTTTTTTTTTTAATGAGGCAATCAGTGCTTTTGATTCGAAGTGCTGTTTATTGAACCGGAATTTCGGACAGCAAGTACCAGATTGTTTGCCCCACAAAATTGTGATCCACGAGCCATGGATTGGGTCTTTGGAAGTGTCCACATAGTGGCTGCACAGGGGACGGTATAGAAGATGCATGCCTGTTCTCTTTAAAGCCCATAGTATTTACTTCTTTTAAATTTCAAAATTCTCATGAGCCAGCTATAGTGCCCGTCGGCCGTGGCATACTACGCGGTGTATGTGTGTGTGATCTGCACTGGGTGTGTCCATGTGAGGGGTGACACCTGGGCAGAAGTGATCGAAGCTCCAGCCGGCCGGGCCAATTATCAGGCGAGTATAACTTGGAAGAAGAGAAGTGAGAACCAAGGTCACAGAGGCGCTTGGCCACGCTACAGACTTTCTGGAGTTTCTCCAGTTATTGCCTGATGAAGCGGGACTGTGCCGGCGAAACACGTTGCAAGTGGAGCTTTTTTAAAAAAAAAAATATTTTTGATATAAAATAACGAATCCTGTCTATTTCCTTGAGGGAGGTAAGTCCAGCTCTTCCCCCTTTTTAAGCGTTTTTTTAGACGTTTTTATTCTATTTTGGAACCTCTGTTCAAAAATTTCAACAATTATCAGGGGAGGTCCTTCCTACCTTCCTCTCTGTGGCTCCCCCCCCCTCCTCTTGTGTCCCCCTACAAAGTGGGGTGCAGTGGTGTGGCCTGTGAGTAAACCTCACGTAATCCTGATGAGTTCATCGTCCTCAGCAGCTGTCTTCTCACTATACTTTGTGTAATTACATGCCCCATGCAGAGGACGCGTCGGGATCAGGTGAGATTCCGGGTGCGTTTCCACTAACGCGAATTTGCATGCGTTCCCCGCATGCAAATTCGCATAACCAATAAAAGTGAATAAGCCTGTGTCCACTTGTCAGGAAAACGGAGCTTTTTCTTGTTCAGGAATAATCTGCACAGCAGAACCATCCGAATTCAGACACCGCATGCGATTCGCATACACTAGTGGAATTCGCATGGCGTTTTTGGATGCGAATTTTCATACGAATTCGCATACGATTTCGCATGAAATCAATGGAAAAGCACACAGACACTGCCATGGTTTAATTCGCACACAGCGTCATCCATGCGAAATCGTATGCGAAATCGCAGTAAAATTCGCATAAAACCACATGCGATTTCGCTCCTGCATGCGAAATTCGTCCGGAGAATCCGCGGCGGTTCCCCACCGCACTAGTGGAAACGCACCCTAACTCACAAGCTGCACCACTGTGCCCTATGCTGCAGGGGGACACAGGAAGGGGCCCATGGAGAGGGTGGGAGGCATGATTTTGGCACCCCTCCCCGCAGGGTAACTCTAGACCACCAGACCACTATGTAATCTATATGGGCATGAGGGGGTGGCACCACCAGGGATGTCACATTGGGGTACCACTAGACCAGTGATGGCTAGCCTTGGCACCCCAGCTGTGGTGGAACTACAAGTCCCATGAGGCTTTGCAATACTCTGACAGCTCTAAGCATAACTCGGTGAGGCAGATGCATGATGGGATTTGTAGTTTTGTCACAGCTGGATTGCCAAGGTTAGCCATCACTGCACTAGACCATCGGAGAGGGAGAGGTGACATCGGGTTACCACTAGTGCAGCACACCCCACCAAAAAAAAATTGTTTGGGAGAAGGTGTCTGTAAATTATATAGCACCAGGTGTGGAATACCCTACTAGGTATGCCACTGCCAGCCAGATAACATCCACTTTATAAATATGGTGATCAGCGCTGCCCATGCAGGAACTAGTGGTGATACAGAGTGCTAATGCTTTATACAAGTGGCAATCAGTGGTGTTGGAGCTATGGTGCGAGTTTTATATTGGGCCCCTTAAGGATACCCGAGGTGAAATGTGACATTATGAGATAGACATGTGTATGTACAGTGCCTAGCACACAAATAACTAGGCTGTGTTCCTTTTTTTTTTCTTTCTCTGCCTGAAAGAGTTAAATATCAGGTATGTAAATGGCTGACTCAGTCCTGACTCAGACAGGAAGTGACTACAGTGTGACCCTCACTGATAAGAAATTCTAACTATAAAATACTTTCCTAGCAGAAAATGATTTCTGAGAGCAGGAAAGAGATAAAAAGGGGGATTTCTTATCAGTGAGGGTCACACTGTAGTCACTTCCTGACTGAGTCAGCCACTTACATACCTGATATTTAACTCTTTCAGGCAGAGAAAGAAAAAATGGAACACAGCCTAGTTATTTGTGTGCTAGGCACTGTACATACCCATGTCTATCTCATCATGTCACCTTGGATATCCTTTAAACACTCTACACATAATTGATATGGACCACCCATGCCAAGGACAGTCACGGTGTCAGAGAGGGGTAAGCAGGGGAGGAGAGCAGCTGGTTACTCCATTATGACTGTTGAATGCACTTTTAGAGAAGATCATTACCGGCATATCACAAAGGAAGACCAAATGCAGTGACTGACGTAGGGCCCCAGGTTGGCCCCTCTCATCTAAGGGCCCTGGTGCAGCTGCCACCTCTGCACTCCCTTTTTCTCCGCCACGTTGTGGCATTCATTAATGTTTTATAAATTAGGCGATCTGTGAAGTGACGTTATCTTAGTAGAAATAGCAGCATTTTCCCGGTGATCTGGATAATTACCACATTTATGTACAGGCCCCTCAGAGACCAATTTGAACATATTTATTCCATAACAACATTTCTATCCATCCCTCCTTTGTTACATAGCCTGCTACATACAAAAAGGGACAGGAGCAAGCTTAACCACCCTGGCGTTCTGATTAAATCGCCAGGGAGGCTGCGGGAGGGTTTTTAATAAAAAAAAAACTATTTCATGCAGCCAACTGAAAGTTGGCTGCATGAAAGCCCACTAGAGGGCGCTCCGGAGGCGATCTTCCGATCGCCTCCGGCGCCCAGAATAAACAAGGAAGGCCGCAATGAGCGGCCTTCCTTGTTTTGCTTATATCGTCGCCATAGCGACGAGCGGAGTGACGTCATCGACGTCAGCCGACGTCCTGACGTCAGCCGCCTCCGATCCAGCCCTTAGCGCTGGCCGGAACTTTTTGTTCCGGCTACGCTGGGCTCAGGCGGCTGGGGGGACCCTCTTTCGCCGCTGCTCGCGGCGGATCGCCGCAGAGCGGCGGCGATCAGGCAGCACACGCGGCTGGCAAAGTGCCGGCTGCGTGTGCTGCTTTTTATTTGATGTAAATCGGCCCAGCAGGGCCTGAGCGGCAGCCTCCGGCGGTGTTGGACGAGCTGAGCTCGTCCAGACCGCTCAGGTGGTTAAAGAGGCACCCTAGTGACATACAGTAGAATGCAGTCAATTATATACAGTAGAATGCTGTCAGTTATTCAGGATACCCACTTCAAAGTGGATCCGAGATAAACTTTTACTCATTGCATAATTGTGTTCCTTACATATAGTTTATAGGGCATTCCTCAAGCCAAATACTTTTGTTTTTGTTTTAATACTCTAATTCCCTATAACCTAAGCAAGCCTCGCACACAGCTTCTCCAGAGAGCCTTGGCACTGTAGCAAGGGCTTATGGGAGCTCGGTCTGGGCAGGAGGAGGAGGTTGCTAGCCAGAGATTTCAGAGGCAGAGGGGAGGAGGAGAGGGGAGTGAAGTTTTCACAGGCTGAGGGCTGGAGATGCAGATCAGCATGCCTGTGTAACGTGACAAACAGAACATGGCTGCTGTCATTGTATCACAGGAATAAGTAATCATAAACTGTTGAAGCTGTTTGCAGCTAGATTTGCAGAGTAAACTATCTACTTTAGATAAGATATATAGACAAGTTACTTGTTATAGTTAGTTTATCATCTCGGATCAGCTTTAATGTTGTTTTTTTCCTGTTTTCAGCATCAGAAACTCTTCCTATCCTCTATATAATAATCCCCTACTGTCACTGCATCCAGCAGCTGTCCCTGTTATTTTGTTACTGTGCATGTGTGCAGTAACGGACAGCTAGAGGGACCATGGAGCGAGGTGGGTGGGCAGTGCGTGCGCGCTTTAGGCGTTCGGCGGGCATGCACAGTGACTGGCGGCGGTAAAAAAAGACCTAGAGCCCGTTTTTAAACCGGCTTGGGTCTACTAGTATCTATATATTGGTATATAAACCCACCCTCCTATTGATGCTTGGGCCAGCCTGTGCAGAATTGTCCTCCCAGAGTATTATGTAGCAACAGTGTATATGTTGTACTGGCTTTAAACAGTAAACAAACATTCCACAGAGATCTCCTGACAGGATAAAGAGGTCACCACCTGTGATGAATTTCAGAATGTAAATCAGGGACAGGAAACATTTTACAGTGGGTAGACACTGACTGCATCATCAATAAATAGTAAAAAAAAATATTGTTATTTTTGCTACAGTTCCTCTTTAAAGTGGACCTGAACTCGCACACAGCACAGAAGGAAAACATATAGAAATGCACCCTGTGTGTATTTAGAGAGTTTTGCTTGTCTAATCCCCCCCCCCCCCCTTATCTGTGACTATCCGCACGTTGTAATTTCATCCCTTAGCTGTGTCACCTGACTGCCGTGGCAGAGATTTAATTTGTAGACACAGGATGTTAACAATATGTCTGTTTCCATGAAAGCAGGAAGTAGACAAGCCGGAGATTTTTTGCAGGATTTGTATCAGACCAAGACCATTTTTTAACCACTTGCCGACCGCACACTCATACCGTGCGGCGGCAAAGTGGTAGCTGGAGGACCAGCGACGCAGATCTGCGTCGCCAGGTGCCTCCCTAATTAATCAGGAAAGGCCGCTCGCGTGAGCGGCCGTTTCCTGTTAGATCACGGAGCGGGTCTCCGTAAATAGCCTGCGAGCCGCTGATTGCAGCAGACTGAATGTAAACGTAGGAGACATATGTCTCCTTTGTTTACATTGTACGGCCCCGTAAGGCAGATCGGCGATCCCCGGCCAATCAGCGGCCGGGGATCGCCGCCATGTGACAGAGGACAGCCTGTCACAGGCTGCACAGGACGGATAGCGTCATGTGCAGCCCCGATCACCAGGGGGGAAAGGTAGGAGAGGGAGGGAGGAATTTCGCCGCGGAGGGGGGCTTTGAAGTGCCCCCCCCCCCCCTCATACAAAACAGCGCTGGTCCTTAAGGGGGGGGGGGTAAAGGCTGGGTCCGCAAGTGGTTAAAGACCAAGCCATTTTTTAAGTAGGCGACTGCAGCTTTAAGGCCAAGCTGCAGGGCCGCACGACACAGCACACAAGTGATTTCCCCCCCCCCCCTTCCCCCTTTTTCTCCCCACCAACAGAGCTCTCTGTTGGTGGGGTCTGATCACTCCCGGGTTTGTTTGTTTTTCTTTAATATTTATTGTATTTTTTTTCTTATTTATTATTTAAATTACCCTCCCTCCCTTGTCAGCCTATCACGGCGGATCACTTCTGTGTCCCCCAGGGGGACTGTTGTGACACTTGGCTGTCCCCTATAAAGCGCTGCTGTAGATTGCAGCGATGTACATGCTAATTAGACGGTGGTTTCGCCGTCTGTCTCCCGAGTGCCAATCGCTGCTTGGAGACTGAAGGCGGAGCTCTGCTCCGCCCACCAAGCAGGAGATGCGCGCGCAGCCTGCTTGTGATCTTCTACAAAACAGAGCCCTAAGACTTTACGTCGATCGGCGTTAGGCGGTCTTGGGGCTGCCTCAGCAGTCGGCAACTAGTTAAAGGTTATTATGCTGTTGCTTATCTTTTAGAGCAGGTAGGAATTGCTGAGCTCAGGTGCGCTTTAAGAATCTGCCTTTTGCTAAATGCAATTACCGTGATGGTTGCGTCGGCCCTGCCGTGTCCAACATCCTCTATCTGATCAGAAGCAGGGTGTACCTGCCCTGTATCAGAGCCTGACTCAATAAATAAACAACATAAGTCCACCAGAAATGCATCACTCTGTAGACCTCTGTCTCTTCCAAGAGCTCTCTCCTGTGTCCCTCCATAAAACATGAATCAATAGGTCACACAGTGATGCGTAAGTTACTATAACAGGCCGACTAGGCGCTGATCATCTACAGCAGATATAGCTACAGATATGCCCTATCATTATCTTCAAACTCTTCAGATCAATGGCCAGCCCTCATTAGATAACTAACCGGCAGTGTCTGAACTTTAAATATGTCTCTCATTACACATCTGGGCTCCCTGGTGGGACAGGCCTTTTAACCTATCGAACATGTCAATGTCAGGAGGTCATCTGACGGCCCTCTGGGATTGACAGTTTACACGACCCATTAAAAAAAAGGCTACGGTCCTGTGCGGAATGGAGGAGTCTGGGAGTCCAGTTAGTGGTGACAGTTATAGATTGCACAGGGTACGGCGGCTTTACACACAATCACATTGTTTAGTTCCCGATCGGATTTTTAAAAAATTACTGGGAAATAACCAATGAGGCATCAGCTTACATCTGCATACCGCAGTATAGATGACAATGGTTGACATGTGACTTTGCACAGAACTACCCTATTTTACGTACAGGTCATGTGATCAATGGTTTTAAAGAGAACCTGAATGAGATGGTTCGGGCTAGCATGTTTATTTCATTTTAAACCATGCACTGTACCCGATGTACCATTGTATTATCGTGAAAATGTTCATCGCACTTTACATTGCCTGGCTGTCCTGCTCACCCTCTGCCATGCACATTGCCTGGCTGTCCTGCTCACCCTCTGCCAGACTGTCCTGCTCACCCTCTGCCATGCACATTGCCTGGCTGTCCTGCTCACCCTCTGCCAGACTGTCCTGCTCGCCCTCTGCCATGCACATTGCCTGTCTGTCCTGTTCGCCCTCTGCCATGCGCATTGCCTGGCTGTCCTGCTCCCCCTCTGCCATGCTCATTGCCTGGCTGGCCTGCTCCCCCTCTGCCATGCGCATTGCCTGGCTGGCCTGCTCGCCCTCTGCCATGCGCATTGCCTGGCTGGCCTGCTCGCCCTCTGCCATGCGCATTGCCTGGCTGGCCTGCTCGCCCTCTACCATGCGCATTGCCTGGCTGGCCTGCTCGCCCTCTGCCATGCGCATTGCCTGGCTGGCCTGCTCGCCCTCTGCCATGCGCATTGCCTGGCTGGCCTGCTCGCCCTCTGCCATGCGCATTGCCTGGCTGTCCTGCTCCCCCTCTGCCATGCGCATTGCCTGGCTGTCCTGCTCCCCCTCTGCCATGCGCATTGCCTGGCTGGCCTGCTCGCCCTCTGCCATGCGCATTGCCTGGCTGGCCTGCTCGCCCTCTGCCATGCGCATTGCCTGGCTGGCCTGCTCGCCCTCTGCCATGCGCATTGCCTGGCTGGCCTGCTCGCCCTCTGCCATGCGCATTGCCTGGCTGGCCTGCTCGCCCTCTGCCATGCGCATTGCCTGGCTGGCCTGCTCGCCCTCTGCCATGCGCATTGCCTGGCTGGCCTGCTCGCCCTCTGCCATGCGCATTGCCTGGCTGGCCTGCTCGCCCTCTGCCATGCGCATTGCCTGGCTGGCCTGCTCGCCCTCTGCCATGCGCATTGCCTGGCTGGCCTGCTCGCCCTCTGCCATGCGCATTGCCTGGCTGGCCTGCTCCCCCCCTGCCATGCGCATTGCCTGGCTGTCCTGCTCACCCTCTGCCATGCGCATTGCCTGGCTGTCCTGCTCCCCCTCTGCCATGCACATTGCCTGGCTGTCCTGCTCCCCCTCTGCCATGCGCATTGCCTGGCTGTCCTGCTCCCCCTCTGCCATGCGCATTGCCTGGCTGTCCTGCTCCCCCTCTGCCATGCGCATTGCCTGGCTGTCCTGCTCCCCCTCTGCCATGCGCATTGCCTGGCTGTCCTGCTCCCCCTCTGCCATGCGCATTGCCTGGCTGTCCTGCTCCCCCTCTGCCATGCGCATTGCCTGGCTGTCCTGCTCCCCCTCTGCCATGCGCATTGCCTGGCTGTCCTGCTCCCCCTCTGCCATGCGCATTGCCTGGCTGTCCTGCTCGCCCTCTGCCATGCGCATTGCCTGGCTGTCCTGCTCGCCCTCTGCCATGTGCATTGCCTGGCTGTCCTGCTCGCCCTCTGCCATGCACATTGCCTGGCTGTCCTGCTCGCCCCCTGCCATAGACCAAGAAGAACAAGCATGCAGAACAAGTTTCTGACTGATATTTGGCTGGAATTGCCGCATGCTTGCTTGAGGTGAGTGATTCGACCATGACTGATGGATGAAAAGTCAGCAGAGCAGCCAGGTAACTGGTAATGCCTAAAAGTAATTTTTATTTCGGCATAGCCACATCAGCTGCGTGTTCGGTGGAGATGAAATAGTAAAATATCGGTAATTGAAGTTATTATTATTATTATTATTAAGTATTTATAAAGCGCCGACCTCTTACACAGCGCTGTACAGTAGTATATATTGTCATGTCACTAACTGTCCCTCAGAGGAGCTCCCAATCTAGTCCCTGCCATAGTCATATGTCTATGTATGTATTGTGTAGTGTATGCATCATAGTCTTGGGCCAATTTAGAGGGAAGCCAATTAACTTATCTGTATGTTTTTGGAATGTGGGAGGAAACCAGAGTACCCGCAGGAAACCCACATAGACACGGGGAGAACATGCAAACTCCTTGCAGATGTTTACTATATACTAACCTAACCCTTAACCCTCCATTCTGGGTGCCTATAGCTAATGTCTAACCCTAACCCCCTGTAGGTGCCTAACCCCCAACTAATGCCTAACCCTAGAAACCCCCCACCTGATGCCTAACCCTACCACGCCCTGTAGGTGCCTAACCCTAACCCCACCTCAACTAACTCCTATCCCTAACTTCAGGAGCCCAAACTACTGATAGTTGTGGATGTTTGGCTACAATCAGGGGCATAACTAGAGGGGAGCAGCCCCTGAGATGGCATTATTGGCAGGGAGGCACAAAGCTTCAGCTACTAACCTTCCCTTCCTCCAATAAAGGGGCCCATCCTTCAGATCAGGGGTTTCTGTGGCTGCACTTGTTATGGGTGTGAAGACAATGATGGCCACACTTTTTATGACTCTTGTGAGATGGGCCCCAAAGGCTGTGAGGGGCACCAAGGAGAGGCAAGGAAAGGGGTAGGAAACATTTGGGGGGGGGGGGGGGGAGTAGCATCAAAGTTTTGTTGGGCGGGACCATGAATCGTAGTTATGTCACTGGCTACAATTGTCTAAAACCATGCAATGCAATGTAGTAGCCTATCAGCTACCGGCCTACCGCTCGCATCAGGCACCCAAATGACCGCTTGGGAGTTTGATAACCGAAAGTTAGCACAGGCATCTGTTAGACACCTGCCGATTGCGGTGCTCAAAAGGACCTGATTCGATAAATATGGCAGCCTCCATATCCCTCTCACTGCAGGTGTCCTTTAACCATTTATAGTCACGTTAATGAATTGGACGGTAATCCGTTGGACAATGACCCTTATTTACACACATAGGTAAAAAGGAAAGGGGAGCAAAAGTGGAGATGTTTCCCAGAACAACCTAATAAGAAATCCAATCTTTATGTCTACCAGATGAAGCCAGATTGGTTGCTTTGGCAACTGCTCCGGATTCGGTTTTCTCTGCACTGGTTTTTGCAAATCTATCTCAGCTGGGGCTGATTTTTCAAAAATTGCGCACAGAAAAAAAAATTGGATCAAAAGCGGCTCGTTGTGTCCCAGAGCAACTAACTGGTTGACTGAAGCCTGGAATCTGATTGGCTGCTCTCTGCACTCACTCTTGCTCCAGTTTACTATGCTTGCACCTTGATAAATCAGCTGCAATGTAATTAGATCTCTACTGCCACACAGCTGGAAGCTTTCGCTTTTTTTTTTTCTCCATGCTTCAAGAACATCCCTTCCTAAAATGAGATGCTATCCCTTTAAGTCATTAAACATGCTATTGTAATTAGGTTATTTTTGTTCCTCTGTGACACAGTTTGTTTAGCATATTAAACATGTCCCTATCCATAGATCTGTTGGCTCATATTTGACTGAGCTTTAACCCATTCAACGTGCCTAGCATCCGATCTCGCTGATCTGCTGAAACGTGTCATCGTTCCTTGTTTATCCAATCCTCACCCTGTAACCCGTCCCTGATATCTCCGATATCTATCTGTGCCTTTCTCTTCCTAGGCTGGATTGACAGGGGAGTCCCTGTGTTATCAGTCTGTGAGCAAAACGCCTAGCGCTTTCTGTCTGAGCTATCAAAACACTTGAACATAGGTATAGGCTGGTGGCACCTACACTAGAAGACCTTTCAACCCTTTTAATGCTACAACGCGTGCACAGACACATCTGTAAACTGCGCTCATGGATGGCTGTCATCTCTCCTGTCTGATCTCACCTAAGACTGTCTCTACAGGTCAAGTTCTACCCATATCTGCTAGTCTTTGCAAGCTCCCTTGCCTGACATTCTAAATGAGTCCTGTTTAACTGTAAAAACGTATGACTGCTATGAAATCTCTGCTCTTCAGCTACACACGTCTTAAGAGATCCGACGGCACGCTAAACAGAGCCATTAACCAATCAAATGCTCAGCTTTCTTCCCTTCTTACGCCAAGGAGGCTTATTTCACTCTACAAACGTGATTTGAAGGTCTAATAACTAGAAACCATGCCATTTTCACCAGGTCCTTCATACGTTTCACGGGACTGTTCGTTTAACTTCTATAAAAGTACATATTTTGAAGAGGAGAAACGCCTTGGGGTTATCTTGTTTCTACACAGATTCCTGTTATGATATTCTGTTCTGGCTGTTTTTAACCTTCCGGTGCTATATTTATATTAGATCTTTGGAATAAATGCATACACAGACACTAATCCACTGAATTCACAGCAATGATTGGCTCTTTCTTTGGGGATGTGTACATGGGCGTCAGGCGTCTCAGAAGCCTAATAAATGCAAGCGGAGGACAGCTTACCTTTAGGAGAAACAGGCTGGTTTTACACTGGATGTGTTGTGGGGCGTTTGGGATGCCTTTGTATGTACGTGGGGAATTCTTAATCCAGCAGGTTAGCTTACAGAAAACTCAACACCGCATGGCGAATGAGGAAACCAACATGCCCAAGTTTACTCTGCTCCATAAGATCCAATTGAGAATTCTAACAACGTGTTAGAGAGCTTTCAGCTTCAGAAACGTATCAGATGTCAGACAAAAGCGTCAAACGTCCGAGTACACAAACCCTTACTGGCTATTCCACTCTGACAATTCACATATGAGTCTGAAGGACCTTTTAATAGAATTAGACGGGGGCCATACCCCTTAAGCACTCGGCTGTTATCACAAGGTCACTCCTAATTCGCAGGTGTCTTCAACCCTTTAAACACCTGCTCAAACCAAAAGAGGCGGCCGTACGATCTAGCATGAAATGGAATTGAGGTTTATAACCCCTTAAAGAGTCAACTTTTTTTTTTATTTCAACCTTACATTGGCCAGAATTGTGCACCGAATTCATAGGATGGGTTTTCGAGTCTTTTCTGAATGAGTCCAAACGTAGGCGTTCACAAAAATATGCAACCGAAATCACTCCTCTTTATCACAACTACATACTTAATGCTTCCCATCCACGCATCCATCCATCCATCCATCCATCCATCCATCCATCCATCCATCCATTCAGGGGTAAAGAATACAGGGTTACTCTTATAAAGGGACCTGGGCCTGCTAGAGACACATATAGTCAGGTCACTGTCATCATATACAGACTTGGTTCTTTATGCACCAGGCATATGTCTTAAGTTTAAAGGGAACCTAATGCAAGAGGTATATGGAGGCTGCCATATTTACTTCCTTAACGCATATTGCCTGGCTGTCCTGCTGATCCTCTACCTCTAATACTTTTAGCCACAGCCCCTAAACAAGCATGCAGATCAGGTGCTCTGACTGAAGTCAGACTGGATTAGCTGCATGCTTGTTTCAGGTGTGATTCAGACACTATTGCAGCCAAAGAGATCAGCAGGGCTGCCAGGCAACTGGTGTCGCTTAAAAGGAAATAAATATGGAAGCCTCGCTTTAGGTTCCCTTTAAAGATACCAGCAGAAGCATTGTACTCATGTCTATATTTTAACTCACGGGATTCAAATACAAGTTGAGTTTTAAAGATCTCAGTTATGAAATGAATTAGAGTTGTTGACAATCAAGGCTGTCACCAGATCACTCTGCGTTCTTTCTGGGGTAGCTCTTTTAAAAAAAAAAAAAAACAAGCATTGACTGGAATAAAGCGTTAACTGGTGTTAACCGTCTAAAGAATATCTCCTACTAGGTCACTAACGACTGTTAGGAGTCTGTGTGACTCTTTGTAAGGTCTCTGGAATAGAACAGTGTGGCGGTATTAACCCATGAAATACTCAGCTGTCATCAGATCATTGGTAATTGGCAGGGCTGCCTAGGTGGCTCTGCCAATGTAGCTAGATGTAGGCTTTGAAATAGAACAGAATTATTAACCAGTTAAATCCACAAAACCCACTCTTTCATTCGTAACGTTCAAGGCTGGTTATTTAACTCTTATTAGTGCATTAGGAGGTATAAAGGTCTTTCCATGCAAATGTGATGATGGCGGTATCCCATAAAACATCCAGTGTCTCATAACGTGGGGCTGTCTACTTGCTCGTTAACCATCTCCCGAGGTCTGAATTAAATTTCGGATCCTATTGCTTACAGAACTATCAAGCCACACTTATTACCCTCTGGGTTGTCTCTTTAACTCTTCAAGGGCAAAGTTAAACAACCTCGGTAATAACCATTCCGATGACATGAACCGAGGAAAAAGCCTAACTGTAATCAGATCGCTCTTATCATTCTTAGAATTGTCTGCTTAACTTGTTCAGCTTTTGAGGATCTTGGTGGATTGTTAAAATTAGGCTTCGTACTATTGGACGAGACAAATGTCATCGGATGATCCGTAAAGAAACTGTCTGTTTAAAGGTGGCCACTAATGGTCCAATTTCTAGCGAAAAATCATTTGAGCGCTCAGAAATTCTCATCAAATTGGTTGAAAATAATCTTTTGATGGGCACAATCGATTATGAACGATTATAAAAAAAAAAATCGTCCCACTGTATTTTTGTCGAACCAAAATTTGGATTTTCTTGATTGGTTGTGATAGATTGATTCGTTGGTGGCGTAGTGAACGATTTTTCTTCCGATCAGAATTTGATCGCTCAAACGATTTTTCGCTAGAAATTGGACCATTAGTGGCCGCCCTTCAAAGACTTACGGAGGTCTGGCGATCTCGGGAATAAAATGAATTGTGGGATTAACTCATTAGGTTCACGCCCAGGATCAGCTGACAGAGAGAGATCTGTTTATTAAGTCTTGCCATACACGTCGGAGAAGGAAGATCTCCACAGTCCTAAAAGGTTGAAGCTCTTACGAGAGACAGAGGTCTTCTGATCATACCTGAAACAGGCTGTATGATCCCCCTCCTCGAAACACGTCCACATATCTAGCTCTCGGCTCTTCACCCTGCTGAGTCCTTTCAAAGTGTTTGACGTGTTCCTTTCTCTACCTCTTTGTGATCATACATGACATTAACCCCCGTGAAACAAAAGCCAATCTTGATCTCGGCTCGTAGTAAATCCCCCTAAACCCCAACAAACCTCCCTCTTGCCATGGTTTCCTCTGCTTCTAAATGGCTTGTTTAACCTATTAAACAACCCCCCAGTCTGTAGACCTCTCCGCTCATGCATGTGGCTGACTTGTAAACCTATGAATCATGCCTCGCTTTTCATTTCCCCCAGGATCACTCCGCTTCCACACCAGTCCCGATCTCCAAACTGACACATTAAAAAAACAGGAAAATACAGCAAACCTCTTCCAGGTCTGATCATGGGCTGGACGGTGCTTATTCCACTGTTACAATGTCAAACCCGTAAAGCAGACGTCCCCACTCCCCACCACCACCACCACACACCCCCCTCCGTACCGCCAAATGCTCATATACTATTACATGATGTGGCTTGGAAGAAGCAACAGGTAGGGGATTGTCTCCTGTAAGCCATCCTTCTACCAGCGGGATTTAAATACCCCCGTCTCGCTGAAAGCCCGGCGTGCCATCTGACCATAGACATTGTACAGCATGTGTACAGGGAGGCATGCACATCATACATGGAGCAATATATCACACAGAGGAGAGCAGCAGGTGTGACAGCCAAGGAAGGGGGGGGGGGGAGTGTGAGGGCAAGAAGAGGGGGGCAGATAGGAAAGCATCTTGAGATAGGGACAGATTGGAGTAAACAGATATGTTGTAGAGCCAGCACTTACCAGATAGATGCTGCCTTGGACCAGGAATATAAAACAGCATTGTGTCAGCTGCATTTTGCTCAGTGGTTGAGTCTTGTAGCGTCCTCTCACCTGCGTTCACCATCCATGTGTTTGCCAGATAGACACACACAGCCTGAGCACCTCACTAATTCCCCCACTACCTCTGTCTCTTACACTTCTGTCTTCTTTCTTCCCCTACATAGGTGGCTGTCCTTCTTCCCTCCCCTCTCTCTATCTCTCTTTATCTCTCTCTCTCTCTCTCTCTCTCTCTCTCTCTCTCTCTCTCTCTCCAGTCTCTGACTCCTTTATCCCTCTAGCATGACTCTTGCAGGTCTTTGCTGTACTCTTATTTCCAATTCTTTCTCTTGGCAGTGGCTTCCTAGCTGTTCTCTCTGCCTTCTGTGCCTGCTGTCTCCTCTCTCTCCACCTGCTCCTCGCCTTCCTCTGCCCGTCACACACCTTGCTTCTCTCCTCCTGCTCTCATTGGTTCATCTCTCTCCTGCTTGTTCCCTCTCTTTTTTTCTCCAGCATCCCTCTCTCGCCAGGTCTGCTGCTTTCTCTTTCACAGGGTCTGTGACCCCCCCCCCTAACTCCACTCAGCCTCCCTCTCTTGTCTTCCCAGTGTTTCGGCTCCCTCTCTATCTGACCTTCTATCTCCCTCCCTTTTTTCTCTCCTCCCCTCAGACACTCTCCTACTGTCTGTCTCTTTCCCTCACTCTCTCTCTCTTCGTACATCCCTCTCTATTTCTCTCACGTACAAGTTACCCCCCCTCTATTTACACGCTGGCCCCCCTCGCCTCTCTACCTTTTTCTTTTTTTGTTTTTTGTAAATATGCATTCATCCCTTTAAATTATTAATTTTGTATCATTGTATATATTTATCTGTTATTTCTCTTACCTAGTTGACAAAATCAAACACTCCCCTTTTTGCGTCGGTTCTGACTATATTTTTTTTGTTTTCGGAAAGATTTGCCTCTTTTGACATCTGCGAAATGAGTAAAAGGATTGGCCAGCATCCACATACAAGACAGGATCTTTAAAGATTTGCCTATCTTGAATGATGACGTCAAGGACTGCCACCGACGCAACTTGTTGTCTCTTTAACGTTAGCCGTGAATTTTTGATCTCTAGAGGTTATAAAGAAAAGCTCGTAAAAAGCAGATTTTTTTTATTTTTTATTTTATTTACTGCTCCCTAGAGATGCATGTAAATGGGCCCCAGGTATAAAACATTGTATCATTCCCCCCCCCCCCCCCCCCCCTTCTGAATATGATAATGTCCGTCTAACGCTCTCTGTGACTCTTTTCAGATCAGCCCCGTCTCTGGCTCCCCCCCGTCTCTCCTGCATGCGTTGGGTCAATATGCCAGGTTAGAGACAAGGCTTTTCCAATTAAATTGATGTTTAGACAGACATTTTCATTCTCTGCCGGTTAGTACCAGCTGGGAACAGAGGGGCCACAGCTACTGTCTATCTGTTCCCATTGCTGGTGTAGGAAGCGAAAGGCATCTCTCTAGAGGGAGGCTGGGGATGATAGGAGGTATAGTAAGATTTATCCATACGAAATACAGGAAAGGACGGAGCTGAAAGTGTGCGGGAGATTTCTAATCACACACGGCCGCACGTGAACGTTCGCTAATTGACAAATGTCTTATAGGCAAGGGCACTGCAAATCGATGGGCTGCAAATGAGGTGATTAGCCAACAAGGGGTTAATCTAGCGGTGCTCAGTGATTAAAAGCCTCCCGTGTAGATCTGGCCTTAAGGTATGTGCGGATATCCGATGTAAGTGGAAGCACAGGTGTCATCGTCCAGATCGCAGTGTAAGCGCATACACGTTACGAGATTGCCCAATATTTGGCCAATTATATCACGCCCGTGTATTATGCTTATGCAAACGATGTATTTAAGTCAGGTTTAACCTGTTGTTCCTCACATTACTCTTCAAAGGGTTGAACAAAGATACTACAATCGATTGTAAGGTGTGGGGGTTGGTGAAAGTTGGTTGTACATTAATAATCCGAACATTTGTATAGCACTTTTCTCCTGTCGGACTCAAAGCACTTAAGAGTTGAAGCCACTTGGACGCACTCAAGAGGCCACCTTGCAGGAAGTCTTGCCTAAGGACTCCTTACTGAATAGGTAGTAGGTACTGACCCTAGCCAGGATTGAACCCTGGTCTCCCATGCCAAAGGCCTTAACCAGTACACATTACACAATAGGGTCAAAGCTTGCTTAGAACAAAAGAGCTTATCTAAACAATCTGTGCTAAGCATTCTTTGTTGGTTGGCTCTCCTACTATGTAGATCAGGCTTTCTCAGCCAGGGTTCCTTGAGGACTCTGCAGGGGTTCCTTGGCATTTTACCCCGTCGTGGGGGAAGTATAATAGAGCACACTATAATAGGTGGTACTGTAACAAGAAGCACTAAATTGGGGGGTCAGGAGACAGTATAATGAGTGGCAGTGTAATAGGAGATAGTGAAATTAGCAGCCTAACCTATTTTAAGACCATGCCTCCTGAAAAATAATTTTAGGGGTTCCTCGAGACCAAAAAATTGTTTGCAGGGCTTCCTTGAGATCCAAAAGTTTATTTGCAGGGTTCCTCCAGGGTGAAAAGGTTGAGAAAGGCTGATGTAGATGTAGTAAGATTGTGCAACCAACATTGTATGGTGTATGGCCAGCTTACGGTACCTGGAGACAACCGATGGGGTGTGGACATGCAGGTATGACGTGGCTTGTAAGCATTTCTGACAACAGATTTATCCATGAACATGCAGGTTTGTGAAGACCATCATGGTATATGACCCTTGCAGGGTGGGCCTCCAGGCTGTGAGCATTACCAAGGGGAGACAAGGGCAAAGGTGTGAACACTGTGTGGGGGGAGGGGGGCATGAACATTTTATTGGGGGGGCATAATTTGTAGTTACGCACCTGAGTCTCTCAAGGCTTGTACACACGCTATATTCATCTCGGCTGAAACGGCCGATAACCACCACCTCTACCGATAATCCAGCATGTGTACAGCAGCCCCTGACTCCCAACGGCTGCCCAGCCAGCGATTTGCCAGTCAGAGAGATGGCCAGTAGCTCTGTTCTCCCCACTCGCCCCACGCCATGTGACGTCACATCTTCACCGCTCAGTTGGCCCTCCCCCCACATTGCAACAGAACGCGACGTTAGCCTGCAGGCTAACAGCTGGTACAGCTGTATAGTCTCGGCCCAGTGATATCACCCGAGGGATTGAGTTTCCGATCCCATTGAGCAACATCCATCTAACGTGTGTACGGGCCTTTATAGTCATTTCCCAGAGTGAAGAAATGCAGTCAGGCTAGTGAACGAGAGGTTTCACAGCAGATTTTAAGTCTACTAATAAAAGGAAAACCTAATAATAGCACCATTCAAAGTTTTACTGGCAAAAGTAACTTAATGTGCTCTGCTGAATGAACTGTATCTGGGTTAGTCTGTAGCTTTAACAATGAGCAGGGCCGGATTTGAACATTTTACTACCCAAGGCCCACAGTCCTCCCCACCCTTCCCACTGTATCTCCTCTGGTCTTGAGCACCTACATCCTATGCCTCCCCATCCTGTGCTGTGCTCGACTGCTCTGCCCTGTGGAAACAGGACTGCCATTGACTGGGGCTGTGAGCATTGTGGTTTACATGTTTGGAAGATTGCCTGAGTGTGCCAGCTCACTTCCCGCCCCTTGCTTCCTGGTGCCCTAGGCCATGGCCTTTGTCTGAAATCCTGCCATGAGAATGAAAGGATTTTACTTGAAAATGGATGATAAAGAGGTCTATTTATACTTAATTTCTTAGTTTGTCTTCAAAAATCAGTAGGATCATTCCTTATTATCCTACGTTGAACTGGCATAAAATTGTTCATTTTCTAATGTAAAAGTAGATCTATATCCTGATTGGTATAAATATTGTTCGACTAGTACCCCCTTGGGCGCCTCCTATCGTCTTGTTTTTGGTTACTCTCCCCTGGGCTCAAGGGATACCACCACCTTGGCAGGTGGGGGATTATTGTCAGGAGCTGCGACCACGAAAGTGACATCACAAGGCCGAGTGGGGACGGTACTTCCCCACATGCGATTTGGATTGGTTGCCTCAGGCGCAACCCGGCTTTGTGAGTATAAACAATCATCATCTACACCAACCGTATCACACGTGAGATAATACACGAGATTGGGCTCCCGTTGTCTTCCCGTCCTCCTTTTTTATTTTTCCAGCACATATCAAAAATCAGACTGTCCCTTTAAGATCACTGTATTATTCTGATCGTGAATGCTATGAGTGCTTCGATCACCTATTATGATTACCCTAAAGTGGAGATCCGCCATTTAGTTCTCTTCCAGTCGCGGACCACTACAAGGACTAATACTAAAATCTAATTTCCACACTGCTCCCCTTTCAAAGTGACAAAACGCCATTTGGCAGACTATACTTGGCGATCATGCCAATCAAGTTTTTTTTTTTTAAACATGGCAGCCATTGCGCATTGATGATGATGATAGATAATGACAAAGGTAGCAATTGGGAAACCGGCAAACCCTTTCTAAAGCGCCAAATTATGAGTATACCAATATTTTATTATGTTAATTTACACTTTAAAAACAAAAAATATCGGTAGATATTAACAATAATTTTCTTTACAAAACCGGGCGCCCACTTTTCCTCGCGCCCGTTTTTCATGCTCGTGTGACATTGATGACATTGATATATGTGTACGCTGTCCATGCACGGTAATATTACCACTATTTCATGAATCAACCCCAAAGGCCCTTATTCAATTCACTTTAACTCTTCTAAGTTTTCTCCTAGATAATATCAGTGTTCTCCCCAGAATTTTTTTCCAGCCGGGTGGCATGAAAAAGTAGCAGGGTGGGTGACACAGGAGAATACAGGGCCGGTGCTTCTCTGCTTACCACACAGGAGGAGGCAAGCCAATAATAGCTGGGTGCTCACCAAAATTAGCTGGGTGGAGCACCCGGCTAAAAGAGCCTGGGGAGAACACTGAATATTTTGATACCTTATCAATACTATGCTTTTTAACCACTTAAGCCTATCTTTACGAGTATTCTCATCCAGAATCCAGATGGGCACTGCTAAAGGCGAACTGGACAAGTATTCTCATCCATTGTTTAAGCGGCAGTGCGCACACATGTGCGCCTGACAGCCACACCGAGCGGCAGTATTTACGTGTCGGCAGTTGGGGAAGGGAAGCAAGGCTTCCCCGAACCGATCGCAGTGCCTGTAATGAATGAATGTGACCCTGATCAAGGGCCATGTCCATTCATAATAAAGAATAGTGAATGAAGGTAGAAAAAAAAAAATACACTTCCTGGTAAACCAGGGAATGTTTCTATCGCCATCTAGTGGTGAAAAGTTAAATGACACACACTATAGAGTTTTAATTAAAAAAAAAATCGAAAAAAGGAAAACAAACATAGATAAATGCACCCTGAATGTATTTAGAGAGTTTAGCTTGTCTAATTCCTCCTCATTTGTGACTAATCGCAACTGTTATTTGATCTCTCAGCTGTGTCAGCTGACTGCCTTGGCAGATCAGCTAATTTGTAAATACAGGATGTTAACCCTATGTCTGCTTCCATGAAAGCAGGAAGTAGACACACTGCAGATTTATTGCAGGATTTGTATCAGCTGTAAAAAAGAGAAATGTTTTTTTAAAGGTTATTATGCTGTTGCTTATTTTTTAGAGAGGAATTTATGAGTTCAGGTCCGCTTTAGAAGCTCCTACAATGCGTCTATTTGAAAAGGGCACCTGGAAAAAAGGGCTCCTGGTGTAGCCCATATATACCAAATTCGGCTACAAAAAGTGCGCCTGGTGTAGCTCATATGCCAACTTCGGCTACAAAGGGCACATGGTGTAGCCCATATATGCCAACTTCGGCTACAAAGGGTGCCTGGTGTAGCCCATATATGCCAACTTCGGCTACAAAGGGTGCCTGGTGTAGCCCATATACGCCAAATTCGGCTACAAAGGGCACCGGGCTAGTTTTAGTTTATAAAAAGGATGCTGTTATAGGCAAAATTGGTTGGGCTATAAAAGGCTCTAGATATAGCTAAGAAAAGTGATTATTATGACCTAACTGCTCCCTACTCTCACACAGAACCCTCCCCTGATGGTGCCTAACCCTAAGATTCCCCAGGTGGTGCCTAACCCTAAGACCCCCCCAGGTGGTGCCTAACTCTAAGACCCCCCCAGGTGGTTCCTAACCCTAAGACCCCCCCGCTTATTGCCTAATCCTAACCTCTCCTGCACCCTCAAATAAAAAATCTCGGCTATAAAGGGTGCCCTTTTGTAGCAGAATCAATAACCTTATAGCCTAAAATTTTGTAGCTGAATAAAAAATATGGGCTACAAAGGGGTGCCCTACTGTAGCCGAAAACCTTGTAGCTCCCCAAAAACATGGGCTACAAAAGGACACCCGCTTGTAGCCTATATCAAAATTCGAGAGCCCTTTTCACCACCTTGTAGCCCATATTTGCAGAAATAACATTGATGTCTATGGAGGCGCCCTTTTCATACAGGCAGCTCAGGAGCCCTTTTCAACGGATCCCCCTACAATATGTACACATTGTAAGCCAGTAAGTATGCAAACACCACATTTTTTTTCCAATCCGCCTGTTAAGTACCCACTGACATCCTCAGCACAATTACAAGTTTACAGAGCAGATCTGTCTCCCTTCAAAAACTGCTGTACAATATTTGTGTGTTGTCTTATAAGTCACAGCGACATTGATTGAATAATTGTTTTCCATGATATGACGTAACCAAGGCGAAGGCCAAGCTTTGCCAAGCATATAGTATCACTGCCTGGAGCTCCCGGAGGACCACAATGCTTTGTTTCCTAAAATTGCATCAGGGCTGAATCCGCAGGGGGTATGGGGACACGGCACATATCCAGTGGCACAGGTGACATAAACAGATGCTCCCTTGTGTTTCAAGTCACAGAAGTGGAGAAATGAAGAGCTTCTTGTTTTAACTCTTGAGTTGCACAAAGTATATAATTTGTGTCTTGTCAGCTTAGATGGGTTGACCCACCGAGAGCTTTATACAAAATTGAGACACCCCTTCTTTGAAATTAAACCAGTCCAACAGTGACATAGAACGACTTCACAAAACAAAGTTGCTTATATAAGGAACACTCTGCTTCGGACTACATATTATGGAAGTTGATGTCAAAATGGGTAAGACAAAAGATTTAAGTGACTTTGAACAAGGCATGATCGTCGGTGCAATAAGAGCTGGTGCTAGCATCTCTGAAACCATGACGCTTATAGAATTTTCTCACCAAACAGTATCTCAGGTGTTTGGGAGCGGCAGCTGAAAAAAAAAAACTTCAATTGATAAGGACTATTCTGGTGGAAAAAGGCTGGTGAACGAGAGAGGTGAAAGGCAGATAGCACGTATAGTCAGCAGCAACAGAAGGGCACCAACACAACAAATTACAGCTGAATCTAACGCAGGTGCATCACTAAGCATATCTCAATTCTCAACACCTACAAGACGCACTTTGCAAAAGATGGGCTTTAGCAGCAGGAAACCATCACGAGTGCCTTTGGTATCACAGAAAAATAAGAAAAGATGCTTGTTGAGGGCAATTACCACTGTGCTCGATCAGTCTCCAATTGGTTTGAGGAACATCAATCAGAGTTTAACCTGCTTCCTTGGCCAGCTCAGTCCCCTGATCTGAATCCTATTGGGCATTTGTGGAACAAAGTTGAAAGATCACGTCAAAGCTTGGAAACGCCACCATCCAATCTGACCCAACTTAGAGCTGCCATTACCTCAGCATATGCCAACATTCCTCAGCAACGGTATCAGCATCTTGAGTCCATGCCGAGAAGACTATCAACTGTGATCAGAGATAAAGATTGACCAACTCGTTATTAGAAGGTGTCTCTAACTTTTTGCCACGCCATGTAGGTGCCCATGGCAGCATGTTGTATGTCTATTTTGCTAGATCGCTCTCCCAAGCCGAAGCCCACCCCAGCCACTGAGAGTTAAAAGGGGGGGGGGGAGGGGTTTAGCTAAATGAGAAACACAGAGTAGTGATATTACCCGATTATAGCACTGGGGTCTAGGATGAGTCTTCCAAAACCTAAGAAAAAAAAAAAACACAGAAGAAAAAACAAAGCAAAAAAACACAATTATTCTGGTGGCCCTTTGACTTTTGAGAATTTTTTTTTTTAACTGCGGAGGTCAGAGGACCGGAAAAGGGGAAACTAGAGGAACCCTGATGACAATGAGCAGTGGGGACACACTCAGAAAAAGGTAATCTTGCCCACCATGTAGGGGCGTAACAATAGACCCTGCAAGGGATGCAGCCGCAGGGGGGCCCAGAAGCCACAGGGGCCCTGTCCTGAGAGATTGACAACTAAGGGCACAGAGAGGAAAAAATTTTGTTCTCTGCACAATTGTTCTAATGACTGCATCTGCTCAGCCACTGATAACGAATCATAAACAATTTGGGAGACAAACCTCGGTAGACAGTCCCTTATCAGTGTGCATGGGGAAAACCCATTCATGTGTGCACTGGTCAATTGAATAACATTGGTCTTCAGTCTGACAATTTTGTGTTACAATTTTGCATCGTAATTGTAAATGTGTGGAGGAAAACCAGAAACTGTCTTCGGTATACTGTGAAACAGAGGCCTAGAATCTCCCCATCTCTCGGGCTTCCTTCAGGCAACATTGGAATCTTGTTTGTCAGACACAGTGGAAACCTTCTAATACAACACGTCTTATAGAGCCAACCTGGTAATGGCATACTATTTACATCCAGTCTTCTTTTCACAAAACACTCAACTAAAATGGTTAAATCTTATTTAAGCCCTAATGTAAAAAATAAAACACAGCAGAGTTGGTGATGAATTCACGTTAATCACAGCCTGTAAGTTTTATCCTTCTGTATTACTATTTTCCATAGATAGTGGGTTGTGTGCCTTCCTCTTACAAGGCACTGATCACTGTTGAGCTATGACTTAATCATTGCTACTTTATTAGCGGAACATGGCTCTCAGAGATAGGAGTCAGCTAGGCAATTGCTCAGGGTACCGAGCTTCTAAAGGCCCATAGAAAGTACGTGATTTGTACGACAATTTTTCCACCGCCCGGTGATTTTTTTTTTTTTTTTTTTCTTTTTTAAATGTATTTATTTTTATTTTTTTTTAGTGATGAGCAATTTTATCTGAGATCTTACGACGTTGGTACAAGCCGCGCAAATGGGCCAACGGTGCTTGCCAAAGCACAGTGATGATGACTGTCAGGGCAGATTAAATCTTTAACATCCCTGGTGACTCCCAAAGTGCCAAGATCATTTGAATTCTTGTTTGCAGGGCTGTGGAGTCGGAGTCGAGGAGTCCGAGTTGGATCAGTTTTGGGTACTTTGAGTCGGTGGTTTCAGGAAACTGAGGAGTCGGAGTCGGATGATTTTTGAACCAAATCCATGCCTTTGTAAAAATTAGACTAAGGAGTCGGAATAGAGGATTCGGAGTTGGAGCAATTTTGGGTATCTGAAGTCGAAGTCGGTGGTTTCATAAAATGAGGAGTCGGATGATTTTTGTACCGACTCCACAGCCCTGCTTGTTTACGCCTGTCGTATGCTGTCATGTGACGTTGGTTGTACCGGCTGGCAGGAAGATGGATTGGGGAACGTCGCTGGGATCCATCTTTCTGCATCATCAGATGAGTATTCAGCTTTAGCTACCCCAAGTCAAGGATTAAATAGTTCACAATAACCTATGGTCAGTACGGCCCCATTTTACCTAAATCCGACCCTACTTATAGACTAAGGTTAGGAAGTATGTGTGTAGATGGATTTCAATACGCTGTATAAATACACAAACTTTATTAACAGGTGCCGTTATCACAGTTAAAGAGAAACCGTTACCAAGAATTGAACTTCATCCCAATCAGTAGCTGATGCACCCTTTCCCATGAGAAATCTATTCCTTTTAACAAACGGATCATCAGGGGGCGCTGTATGGCTGATATTGTGGTGAAACCCCTCCCACAATATGTCAGGACCATGGTTCTGACCTCACACTGTGGGAGCCTTGTTGAATTGTGGGAAATACCAGCTGTTTCCAACTTCAAAAAAGCAAGTAGCAGCTCCTTCCACTGACCTCATTTGCCAGCAGTAAAAATGTCACCATGTGATAAATATTAGGATGTAAATCAGGGAGAAGAAAGATTTTACAAGGAGCAAAGACTTGCTAAATCATTTATACATAATTATTGTAAAAATGAAGCACTTTTTTATTACATTATTTTCACTGGAATTCCTCTCTAAAGTAAGTTTGAACCTATTCATTTGTATGTGTTTTAGCTGTATTGTAGACTAGGGCATTCTCTTCTCTTTTGAACTAAACATTTAAACAGTGTAATACATAATATGTGCTTTTGTGGCTTCTACAAAGATGACCGGAAGAGAAGACAGCAACAGCACAAATGCTTAACATTTTTATCAGCATTACTGATGTACACAAGGTGGAGGCAGGTGAAACAAGAGCAGAACTTTTATGATAAGGAATGTAGCCATCTTGTACATGAAATTTGCGTATAAATCCCACTCTCGAAGCAACAGCAGTATCATGAGAAGTTCTGAACTCGCCTATCCTGGTATACACGAACAATAAATAGCCTGGTATACAGGAAGAGAAAAAACTTGGTACACAGAAAGAGAACACAGCCTTGTATACAGGAACAGGAAATAGCCTGGTACACAGGAAAAGAAAAAAGCCTGGCATACAGGAACAGGAAATAGCCTGGTACAGGAAAACAAAATAGCCTGATACAGGAAGAGGAAATAGCTTGGTACAGAAGAAGTGGAAATAGCATTGTATACAGGAAAACACCTGGTATACAGTGATTGGCTGCACATTACCCGAACTTCAGAAAGTTCCGTCATATCTGTCAGATTACGGCTAATCTATACACAGTTGTTGTTTAGTCATCGTTCTGTACCACCATAAACAGTTTCTCCTTCACTGACACCCTAACCATCCCCTCACCTCTCGCAGATATCCCCTTTTATACTCCGGAAACTAACCTGTAAACCAAACCACTTCCTGTTCTGGTAACTACAGGGGGGTATATAGGAAAAAGGTTCTTTCTGTTCTACTCTTTCAGCACCTATGCAGACAATAGTATACCATAAAATAGGCACACCGCACTTGCGGACAACAATCACAAGATTCAGTTAAAACCATGGCAGGCTATGCAGTATACTGCATTGTAATTTCTCTGCCCTTAAAGTAGTATAAAACACAACATTTCATATTTGTTCTAAAGATTTGTTACAGCAAAAAAGCTATCACCAGAAATGCACTGGTAGCAGAACAGCATTCAAACAATTAAACACAGAACTTTCTTTTTCAGTGGTAAGCTTAGGGTGGCAGAACTTGAGGAGGTGATTACAATAGTAGCTGATAAGAAAACAAACCAGATAATATAAACATTGCTAGCAGTGCCTCAGCTGAATACAAGCCGAAAGTGTACACAAGAGAAGACACCTCCTCACTGGATACATTGTAATATATAAATACAGCAGCTATGCAATAAATTACAATGGCAGCTTTCAGTGCAGATAAACTGTACTTTGGGAACTTGTAATTTGCAAAGAGACAATAATACTTGTGCAATAGGATAGCTGTATGGGTAATAAAAAGTAGGAAACATGTTTTACTGAATGTTAGGTCAGAGTTTAATCCCCCTTTAATGAAATGTACAGTGTCATTTCTGTAACTGGCAATATGCTTTATCCATGACTGCTTTGCTGATACAATCACAGCCCTGATTTGTACTAGCAATGGTTATTTCAGATTATATGCTAATAACCGAGATGGAACAAACCTAAACTAGCAGCCAATAACTGTAGCATGTGAGGGCAAGCAGCACCGGGGGAGATGCAATAGCCAGAACTATGGATTTGACTCTGGCGGGCATTGATTTTGTCATAGGACAGAGTGACGCCGCTGTTGGCACAGAGTGGATCTCCATCCTCCAACCAATTTGGTGTCTGGTGACCTCCTGGCTGTGGACCCCCATCTAAGCCCTATTAGTAGTCAGCGGTGTAACTAGAGGCCCCATAGATGTGTGTGGACATTTTTTTACATTGGTACAATCACTATTGGGGCCATTCCCGTTACTTATAAAGCAATATTCGCTCATGGTGGTACGGTAGAATTGTTCGTGTTCTGTGTGTTATTGTAGGAGGAGGAGTCAAAAGAATACGCCTGACTTTCAGAAAAGTTGACTGGTACACTTAGGACTTCTGCAGGGGTCTTAAAGGTGCAGCCAAAGATTGTATTTGTATAGATTTATTGTATTGTTTTAAATAAATTATCCACAAGAAAACTGGTAACAAAACCACAAAGTGAAAGTATCTGCTGCCCCAATTGATAGATCGCCATCTCCTCCTCAGCAATATACAGCTGCCCGACCTCTCCTGCCACTCCAGAGAGTCTAAAGCTGGGCCGGATTTGCCATAAGGCACTGTAGGCATGTGCCTACAGGCGTCTGATGATGGAGGGGCGGCTCACTTCCCTCCCCAAGCTCCTCCCTTCCTCCTTCCCTATGCAGGAGTCCCAAGCATGAATGTGAGGTTACTCACCCAGCGCTTGGCATTCCACTGACGAGATTCCCCTTCTGTCGGGGGCAGCTCTAGCTACGTAATACTGAGATTACCTCTGGCTACGTAATGCTAAGGGACACTTGTAGCGACCAATGAGGGACAAAGGGAAGTATTGGATAAGTGACAGCTGGGTCAGCCAACACACTTGTGGTTCAGCAGAGGTTTGTAGGTCCATGGTGGGCAAAGTCTAGGGTGCCAGGACATCTGTGCCTATTGGCTCCAGTGATGGTCTAAAGCCACACCTCCCTACTACAGACCGATGATTTTGATAGGCTATTAATAAGAAATAGCTTTGGATGATAATAATTAGCCTTCTGCATGATTATGGGATTATGGAGATGATTTCAGGCTGGCTGGAAGTGGGCAGGTAGCTGTGTGTTGTTGCGGAATAGCATTAGTCTGCAAGATGCCAATAATTTCAGCTTGCATACAAATTCACTGCAGGTTGTATGTGGTTTGGAATTGGGCCAATCCAGATCAGCAGGGAAGACAACTGTGTGGCCCAATGTCAAGCTGTATACAATTTACATAAAACTGCATGCAAGGAGAGCACAGCAATTTTGCTGGTAATTAACACTAGAGTTTGCAGAGTTCCAATGAGTCAGCACCGTCTTTAGTAAAATCTTTTATTTAAATCTCAATAAAATTCCATGACATGTAAATAAGCAATCAGCGACAGCTCCGCTGTTTCGGTCTATCAGCCCTTTCTCAAGCTGTATAGCAAGTCATCCATGTTTAATCACAATAAAACCACTCCTTAAATACTGAGCAAAAGAACCAGGTGACTAACGTGCAGCCAATCCGACGCATGAAGCCGCCGGCGGACCTGATAGAAAACTTCAGGTATAATATGCAAAACGTGGCTTACCTACACCCCCTTCTAACGTCATCAAAGAGTAGCAACCTCCCTCCTGCAGTCAAAATGCCGGTATACCTATTTCCGCCGTCAGCCTCTCCATCCTCCCTCTAAGCACCGTCACATGATGCGTAACGTGTGAGGTAGTATGACGCTCCAATGCGTCAATCCATCACTATCGCGCCTCCTCGTAGCATAGCAACCAAACGCTATGTACACGAGAGTGGATTATAACCCCACTATAGCGGCGCAAATTTCAAATACCTCAAAACATTTTAGCACAAAAGAGGATCAAGAGACCCATCCACACTCACCCACCACGAGACAAACGAGCGGCCACATTGGGGATGGAAAAATAAAACACCAGAAGCCACATTGGCCGGATGTATGCACGTCAACACGTGCAACGTCATACACTACTTTGCTTCACTAGAGTAGGCAGCGCGCATTGCGCAATTCGCGCAAACTACTTCACCTAGGTAATGCAAGTGTTATGCAAGGTACACACCATACAATTTTCCGATCTCCCGCTCGATCGTTTCAGCGCTCGATTCTGCATTGAGGACAATGGAAAAAGATAAAAATGAGCGGAAGATAACAGAATCGCCTGCAGAATTGAGCGGCAAAAACGATCAGGCACAGAATCGAGCGCCAGAATCGACCCGTGTATTCCCAGCATTAGATTTTCTGTTAGATTTACCTGCCAGATAGATAATTTCCAACAGGCTCTAACCATCTATCTGCCGAGCAATTAGGCATTGTTCTACTCAGCAGGAGATACACAGAAGACAATGCACTAGAGATAATGACCAGTCTCTACCAGTACTTTACAGAAAATAATCTAACAGGAAATCTAACAGAAAAATCTAACAGAAAATTGTATGGTGTGTACTAGGCATTAAGGCTCATACCCACCACACAAATTTCCTGGCGATTTTATTTATTTATTTTTTAATTTTTTTTATTTTTTTTTGAGTGCCGATTGGTTGTTTACATGATCTCGTGACGTGGGTACAGGTGCACAATTACGTAAATAATGTTTGGCTACGTGCGCCGATAACCTTTGTCACGGCGTATCTGATCTTTAAGATCCACGACGACTGTGCGCAAAGTACCGCAATCACTTGACTTCCTGTTTGTGCCCCTCGTGTGCCGTCGTGTAACATCTCATGACGTCGCAAGCAGGAAGAGGATCTGCTGAATGCTCGTCCTCAAGGGGATATCGCTAGACCCATCGAGTATTCAGCCTTAGTAACATAATGTTCCCATTGCCCAGGTAACTCAGGGGACAGTAATTGCACAATGTGCGCTACCTATGCAGTGTATTGGTAGAATTTCAGTTCATGAATACAGCCTTTTTTGTGAAAATCAGTAAAAATCATTCCCTTCCTTTCACTTCCTTTCACTTTTCTCTATTTGGCAACAAACAGATTTGATGCTAATTTTATACACATTTTTGCAGTTTAGAATTCGACCAATAAAAATAATCAGCTGCTTTCATTGGTCCAATTCTTAGCTGCATACCTTTGCATACAATTAGCATTATATTGGCACCAACTCAAAATGAATAGCATGTCATTGACTATCCCTACACAGATACCATTTCAAGTTTTGTTTTTAAGTTACAGTATGCTGCAAACTGGCTGCTAATTTCATCATGTGCCCAACAGTGATGGGCAAGGAGTTACTAATAATTCCAAGTTGGTGCAAATGTTATGCTAATGAATGTAGCTTGGAAGCAGAACATACTGTACTTTTCATGCTGCATGAATTTGCATAACAGTAGCATAACATTTACATCAACTCTGAATTATTACCATGTGACTATCCCTAGTGTCCTGCTGTCAGTAATATTTCACAACCTCTTTTTAACCTCTTGAGGACTGCAGTGTTAAACCCCCCCTAAAGCAAATCACTAGGAAGACAACAGGAAGCGGAAATGCATCCCAACAGTTTTTTTTTTTTTTTTCTTACAAAAACACATAGAAAAATGCATGGAAAACTCATGTAAAACGCATACCATTGCATTTCCATTGACTTTCATTATGTTCGTTTTTGAAGATTATGCAGCAAAACCAGCATGTTTGAAAAAGCATGCATTGAAAACTCATATGCGTTTTTGATATGCGTTTTTTTCCTGCGGCCCATAGACGAAACGGCAAAAGCGGCAAAAACGCAGCGTTTTCCGCAACGCTAGCGTTTTCTTCTAAGTTTGCACCTAGCCTTTGTGTTCTTCTGAGTGACACACCTGCAACAAGCATGCAGCCAGTTTAGCCGCACCAGAGTCTCAGCATCTGATCTGCATGCTCATTCTATGCCAGTGACTTCAAGTATTAGAGGCAGAGCAACTGCAAAACAGGCAACTGGCATTGTTTGAGAATGAAGGTGGTGGCAGCCTCCGTATGAGGCATGCCAACCAGCCGGGACCAGGCCAAGACAAATGCATCACTGGTCTCCAGGCTTGCAACGCATTCTGTCCCTATGGAGGGGGCAGGAGGGCTAACAGAAAGAGACAAATGGGGCATCACAGAGCTGGCAGGTTGAAGTGGACCCAAATTAAAAATACAAGATTTCAGAAATAAAATCTATTTTCTAACTTATAATAATAAATAGCAGCCTTTTTTCAGCTGCATGATAAATATAAAATATTTTACAACCCCTCCCTTCCTTTCATATTGCCGGGACAGAATCCGGCAGACTGGTGGAGGAGATAGCAAAGAAATGAACAGCGCTACTTAAAAACAGATGAGTGCTTACCTGCAAAAGAGTGCAAGCCCCACTTATGGGATAAAATACACACTGAGCATACACATGACCTGTCTACCACTTGGAGGATGTTAGTTTCCTATAACAGCTTGCATGCAACTTGTTAAGTACTTGTCCCTCCCACTGTCGAAGAAGTCTTTCCTCCATGGGAGGGGACCTAACACTAACTAAATCCTACCTATGCATATGCATAGCCTGGGCGCGCTACCAAGTAAAATTGAAAATTGCCCAAAAAAGTGGGATCAGCGCATCACCAGGCCGCCTCTGAATGGCCTCTGCTCAGAGATGCGCTGAGCCCCCCCAGAAACTACAAATGCACCTTAAACCCAAACAGAGGCTCTGCATATACACCAAAGGCAAAACTGTTAAGTGGGAGCAGCTGACCAGAAATCCTCCCATGGAGGAAAGACTTCTTCGACAGTGGGAGGGACAAGTACTTAACAAGTTTCATGCAAGCTGTTATAGGAAACTAACATCCTCCAAGTGGTAGACAGGTCATGTGTGTGCTCAGTGTGTATTTTATCCCATAAGTGGGGCTTGCACTCTTTTGCAGGTAAGCACTCATCTGTTTTTAAGTAGCGCTGTTCATTTCTTTGCTATGTTTTAATTTATTTCTGGTCAGCTGCTCCCACTTAACATCCATGCTTTTGGTGTATATGCAGAGCCTCTGTTTGGGTTCAAGGTGCGTTTGTAGTTTCTCAGTGCATCTCTGAGCAGAGGCCATTCAGAGGCGGCCTGGTGATGCGCTGATCCCACTTTTTTGGTGGAGGAGATAAAAAACAAAACACAGGCTGCTACTGATGATGTCACAGGGGAGGTGATCCCAGCTGGTGTGAGATTTCACATAGACCACGCCCCTGTGAGGGAGGGTAGCTGATGACAAACACACCCATGATTTAAAACCTCCTACTAAACTCAGAAGTAATGGCTGCCACCTGTATAACTCTAGTTATGAAAAGAGAAGGGTGAAAAGCATGCACTGAAATGCTCATAGGCTTGAAGGAGTGTTTATTTATCTTTGTATGTGTCAGAGTGGTGCAACTAAATATTTTGAATAAAAAAAAAATGTTTGGTTTGGGTCCGCTTTAAATGGAGACGAATGCCCTAGAGAGATCGGAAGCCACTGTACACACACTAGATTTCTGGCAAAGGCAGTCAATATCGGCCACCTCAGCCAACTTTTATCTAGAGTATGTACACAGCTTATCAACAGCCTCTTGTCACAGCTGGTGAATACCTATTACCTTATCATTTGAAAATAGTAATATTTTTAATTTTTTTTCATTTGTAATTGAAAACCGCTGCATTACTTACTTACTTAGAGATAATGAGAAGAAGCATCAGCCTGTTTACTCCTCACATTTTGCTCACAGTACTGTGCTGATGAAGAAGGGAGGCAGCTAAGATTTGGCTGCCGTAACTCTTCCTCTTGTCCTTTGAAATCACCCAACCTACCACTTAGCAGAATCTGAAGGGGCGTGTCAGAAACCCTAGACCGTGTAATCCATGTGCTTACAGGAAGTTAGGCATATGAGATGAGGCCTTGCACTCAGGGCCGGCCCTAGACTATTTGCCGCTGCAGGAAGTGACGTCAGTGGAGCGCACGCTTGGAACGAGGAAGAGGTGAGTCCTACCCGCCCGTGCCTCTTACATATAGCGGCTGCTTGTATTTAAGGCTGGAGGGGAGCGGAGCACGGGGGACCCAGGCGAGGGAGGGGGGGGGTCCGACCCCCCCCCCCCTCCCCGCCGCTAGGCCCAATACCCCCGTCCTGCCAGCTACCCCTCCAGCTCGGCGGCCGGCTCCCCGCACCCACGGACGGGCGGGTGCCGCCCCTGGAATTTTGCCGCCTGAGGCAAAAGTTTCACCCCGCCTCATGAGCGGGCCGGCACTGTTTAAAGTGAACCTCCAGACTAAAAATCTACTCAGCAACACTGAAAAGGCTTGGCGTTTCTTTAACAGTTTCACAGCATCAGAACTTTGGTTTTCTTACGTAAGCCTCATTTTCAGCTGAACAGAAGCTAAGCTCTGCCCCATCAAAGAAAACTGCCCAGGCATTTTTCCCCTGATGCTGTGCAAAGCATGATGGGATTTCCTAGGCAGCTGTTCTCGTTGCCTAGCAACTGGGAGGGGTGATCAGGACACAGGACAGTTGGAGTTGTGTCTCGTGCTCCCTGTCACCTCCTTTCAACGAAAAAAGATGGCTGCCTTCATGAAATCAAGCATTAGCCTGTTTTTTTAAAACCGTGTGGGTAAGAGATTATATAACCTATCCATTTTAATTAACATAACTAATGTAACTTAATGACAGTATGTTTGTTTAGGCTGAACTGAAGTTCCTCTTTAAAGGGATCCCACTTCAGAGATTAGCGGATTAAGTTTCAGGGACTAGCGGACTTAGTTTTCGCTTTTATTTATAATAGTATTGATAACAGTGGATTTTAAGGGACACTTTAAGCTTTTTCCCTGTAGTTCTACTTTAAGACTGCTGGCGACGGCAGCCAGCCAGGATACACATGAAAAGAATGACAAAAGAAAAAGGTTTGTCTCTTCTTTAAAACAAGACAAGTTTTATTCGCAAATAACATCTGACAGCTAATAAGCCATATGCTCGGCTGTACTCTATAAAAAAAAGAGATTTTAGTGGGACTTCTTTGAACGCTCAACAATGGTTGGCTACAAAGGGAAAACAAAATCTGATTATACTTGGCTCAAGGGAAATTATAATGTAGTACTGGGTGCGAGAAAAGGAGTTCTAGGTTATGCTTTTATAAAGTGCAAAGGCCTGGCAGAGATTGCTGGAGAGATCTATTCATCTATAGAAATGCCCAGTAAATAGGGGGAGAAAGGGATTGGGTGAAGATTTAGCGCCATCTTGTGGCCCATAACTCCATTGCAATGTCCTATTTTCTACAGACAGAGGCAAAGGTCCTGATATTCGTGCTGAATATTTACCATGTGATAAATTATGCTAATTGCAGTGTCTGCTGTATTGTCTAGATATATTTTCCTTTTTCTTTGTCACGTTTGCTGTAACTATGTATATATTATTGTGCTACATTCATGTAGCATTGACTGGTAACACATTTCACAAACATGCATATTTTAGGTTGACCAGAAATAAAAATGACAATGCTTGAATGAAAACAAGTTGCTGATAATTAACTGCTAGCTCTATAAATTTGTCAGTTTGTATAATCCTCGAATAGTGATGAGCTTGAATGTCACATAAAAAAAAACCAAACAATCGAGAGCAAAAAGTATTTATATAGCACCAACATATTACGCAGCGCTGTACAGAGTATATTGTCTTGTCACTAACTGTCCCTCAGAGGGGCTCACAGTCTAGAGCAGGCATGGGCAAACTTGGCCCTCCAGCTGTTAAGAAACTACAAATCCCACAATGCATTTGCCTTTATGAGTCATGGCTGTGGCTGTCAGACTCCTGCAATGCATTGTGGGACTTGTAGTTCCTCAACAGCTGGAGGGCCAAGTTTGCCCATGCCTGGTCTAGTCCCTACCATAGTCCTATTTCTATGTATGTCGTGTAGGGCATGGGTTGGGATTCAGGGGCGGACTGACCATTCGGGCACTCGGGCATAGACCGAGGGCTCGTGGTCAAGGGGGGGGGGGGGGGCACCAGAGAACCCTGAGCAGGAGGGGAGGCAGCGGAGAAGGGGAGGAAGTCTTCCCCCCCCCCCCCACCATCCCTCACCTTGGGGCCCCCCTTCCTGTCTCTCCCCTCCGGAATGTGCAAGTGTCGCACAGCGGCTGACAGCGGGCGGGGACTTACCGCTGTTACAGCCACTGGAGGAGGCGCTGATCTGTGTGCCGCACACAGATCAGCGCTCCCTCCGGTGGCTGTAACAGCGGTAAGTCCCTGCCCGCTGTCAGCCGCTGCGAGACACTTGCACATTCCGGAGGGGAGAGACAGGAAGGGGGGCCCCAAGGTGAGGGAAGACTCTGCCACTGCCCATCGCCCTCTTTCACTGGCTGCCTCCCCTCCTGGGGCCACCTATAGACCTGGCTATACTGGGGACACCTATACACCTGGCTACATATACTGGGGACACCTATACACCTGGCTGCATATACTGGGGACACCTATACACCTGGCTGCATGTACTGGGGACACCTATAGACCTGGTTATACAGGGGACACCTATACACCTGGCTACATATACTGGGGACACCTATAGGCCTGGCTATACTGGGAACATCTATCCACCTGGCTACATATACTGGGGACACCTAAAGACCTGGCTATCTATACAGGAGACACCTATAGACCTGGCCATCTGTACTGGGGACACCCGTAGACCTGGCTACCTATACTGGGGACACCATAGACCTGGCTACCTATTCTGGGGACACCTATAGACCTGGCTATCTTAACTGGGGACACCTATAGACCTGGATAGCTGCACTGGGAAAACCTATAGACCTGGTTACTTCCACTGGGGATACCTTTTGACCTGGTTACCTATACTGGGGGCACCTATTTTGGGGGAACTGCTGCTGCCAGATTAAGTGTATTTTGGGAAACCGCTGCCAGATTATGTGTATTTTTGGGGAACCGCTGCCAGATTGTGTATAATGGGGGAACCACTGCTTCCAGATTCTGTGTATTTTGGGGGAACCACTGCTGCTACATGTATTTTTGGTGATCCGCTGCCAGATTGCGCATATTTTGGGGAGCCGCTGCCAAATTATGTTTATTTGGGGGAACCGCTGCTGCCAGATAACGTCTATTTTGGGGGAACAACTGCCATATTATCTGTATTTTGGAGGAACCTCTGCCAGATTGCATGGATTTTTGGTGAAATGCTGTCAGATTACATGTATTTTGGGGGGAAACACTACGGCAGAGCTCAAACTTCCCCGGCAGACCTTTTACACCACTGCTAAGGTCATGTATATTTTGCCCCACCCATGACCACGCCCACATTCTGTTGTGAGACCACACCCATTTTTCAGTGCGCCGCGCCGCACGTCAGTAAAATATCCCAGTATAAAATATTTACTGTTCTCAGTGAATTAATATATCTTAGTCTGTAAAAATATAACGTGAAAGGTGGGAAACACTTGTATATGGGCCCCATAATCTCCTATTGTCCGGGGGCCCCATGAGTTGTCAGTCCGCCCCTGGTAGGGAAGCTATGGCTCGGGAGCCAGATGTGGCTCTTTGGATGGCTGCATCTGGCTCACAGACAAATCAGTAGGGGTGATTCACTAAGCTACACGGCTCAAGCAGCGCAGCTTAGTGTGGCAGCGCAAGTAACATTTTCAAAGTAGGCACGTTACTGCTGTAGCATGCACTGCTAACTTACTCACGCTACACCAAAACTAACAGCTGCTCCAATTGTCCCATTCTGGACCCTGTCAGGTCCAGTGACTTTGTAGGACAAGATCCCTGCACTTTGATTAGCCCAATAGGCTGCCTGTCGCTTGACAGGCAACCTATTGGGCCAAAGTGCGGGGATCTTGTCCTACAAAGTAAATCAACTTCCAAGTCAGCTAGTTAATTGTACAAGCTGATAGGCCCAGTGCACACCGAGCAGTTTTATCAGTGATCTGCCAACTGCATCCGCCTGTGAAAACGCTTGGCTAATGCATTTCAATGGGATGGTGCACACCAGCGTTTTGCGTTTTGAGGATCTGCTAGCTGTTTTGGTGTGCACTGGGCCTTAGTCGGTATTTCTCCTGTCTGGCTCTCGGGGAAATCGCTGATGTTGCTGAAACCCAAGAGAAGCTGAAGATGTGCCTGACACTTCCACTGCCCGGGGGATCACCTGCATACACATCACCATGGCAACAGGGACATGAGCCCTCTGCTGCGCATGCGCACTGCCCCAGTTTGGAACATATTGTATGGCTCTCACAGAATTACATATCAAAATATGTGGCCTTTATGGCTCTCTCAGCCAAAAAGGTTCCTGACCCCTGGTCTAGGACCAATTTTATGGGGAAGCCAATTAACTTATCTGTATGTTTTTGGGATGTTGGAGGAAACCACAGTGCCCGGAGGAAACCCACACAGACACAGGGAAAACATACAAACTCCTTGCAGATATTGCCCTGGCTGGAATTCGAACCGGGAACCCAGCACTGCAAGGCGAGAGCGCTAACCACTTTACCACGTGCTGCCCAATAGTGCAATATGTCAAACCAATTGGTCATAAGAGTAAATTATATGAGAATATACTCACAAAGGTGGGTTACCTCTGGTAACCACTTAAGCTCAACACACACCATACAATCTTGATTGTACAGATTTACCAAATCTATGTAGTATAAGGGCCAACAGATTGAAAATACCTTGAATGATTGATTGGATAAGCTCTTATACTACATAAAAGTGGTAGGATTGAACAACCAAGATTGTATGGTGTGTGTTGACCTTTAGTAGGCAGGTGGGGAGATTAGACTCAACCCCTCTCAGGTTAAAAATGTCGCTCTCCGTAGAAGAAAAAGGGGGCAACACCCCTCCCCCAAGGGTGGACACTCAGAATAAACAATTGTTCAAAACAGAGGCGCCAGATGAGGATAACATTAGTTAAAAACCATTTAAAAAGGGGTCCGTAGTGGTGGACTTACCTCCCACTAGTAGTCACATGATCAGTTATTCACTGAAAAATATCTTTATACAAATAGATTCGAGAATAATAGCAATGCGTTTCATGGGTAACATCCCACTTCATCAGGCAGTGTATGGAGCTTGTAAAGATCCAGACCAGATATGATGGAGATGCTCAAATCTGGTCTGGATCATTACAAGCTCCATATATTGCCTGACGAAGCGGGATTTTACCCGTGAAACGCGTTGCTATTGCTCTGTTCAAAATGCATTGGAACCTTGGTTTGCGAGCATAATTTGTTCTAGAAACCAAAGCGAATTTTCCCACAAGTTTTCATGGAAACTCAGAGGGTTTGTTCCACAATCCAAAAAAAAATGGTTAGAAAGCTACAAAATTCTGTACTGTATAAAATAAAAATGCAAAAAAGACTTTTAGTTTAACCACTTCCCATCCTGCATACAGTATATTCACATCATTGCAAGTGGCTCCTGAAAGCCACCTGACGTGAATATAAGTTACTTTGATTTAATGAGCACAGCGGGTGTGCTAGCATGCTCCTGGGCTCATTAACCCCCCTCCCCCTAACTACATTATACCGGCATCCCTGCCAGGGGGCCGATCTCCCCACCCCCCCGCCCGATCCCCTGTAATTACACCCCCCCCTCCATGCTGCGATAGGGCAGGACTACAATGTAACAATCTTTACCTGACCTTGTTCCTGCGGCGATCGCGATCCTCTCCCTGCAGTTCTGCTGTCAGCCGCACTATGCTGAATGAATCGGGTCCTGGCTTGATGATGTCATCAAGCCAGGACCCGATCCGTTCAGCATAGTGAGGCTGACAGCGGTACTGCAGGGCTGCAATCGCCGGTGGAACAAGGTCAGGTGAGAGATTGGGACTTGTAACGCTTCCCTGCGCCTATCTCTGAATCATTGCTGAATTTGTGGATCCTGGAGAAACTGTTACTTACTGATGTCCTTCCAAATCGTTGATACAACCTTTTATAATGTGGGTTGTCACCAGCTGGTAAGCCCCTTTCCTTTTTCTGGGTATCCATGATTGCAGAGCTGTGCAGTGACCCCCATACTTATTGTGGAGGAGATTTGCCTGCTCTTATTCTTTGTTGAAGACTCTTCTTCTGTTTTTGGACTCTGCGCTGATTATCTGTAATTCCAAAACAGCCTAGTATTTTGAAACTCTCTATTACAAGAGTGCATCCACTTTTGCAATCACACATATAAATCACTCAAAGCAGCATATGTTCTGTTATTAGGCTTTTAGCCGAGGAGAGATATGCCAACGATTCTCCAAAGAATGTATGCGTATATCAGAAATGTACTGGCCCACAATAGGGAGTGTGAGCGCCTCAAATACCAGGGCTGTAAAAGGGTGCAGAGCGAGGCAGGGAAAACACTCTGTGTGTTTGTTACAAATGTGCCAGTAAGTGATCAGAAATTCTGTTTTATGACTAGGAGTGGTCTGAGCTTGTCTTGTTTTTATGAATGGCTGTGGGCATTACAATATGAGGAAGCGGGGTGAGCTCTGTGTTTTGGCATTGCTCCCAACTGTCGCTCTTTGGGAACTACAGTGGCTTGCAAAAGTATTCGGCATTACTGCCACAAACATGAATCAATTCTATTGGAATTCCACATGAAAGACCAATACAAAGTGGTGTACATGTGAGAAGTGGAACGGAAATCATACATGATTCCAAACATTTTTTACAAATCAATAACTGCAAAGTGGGGTGTGCGTAATTATTCAGCCCCCTTTGGTCTGAGTGCAGTCAGTTGCCCATAGACATTGCCTGATGAGTGCTAATGACTAAATAGAGTGCACCTGTGTGTATTCTAATGTCAGTACAAATACAGCTGCTCAGTGATGGCCTCAGAGGTTTTCTAAGAGAATATTGGGAGCAACAACACCGTAAAGTCCAAAGAACACACCAGACAGGTCAGGGATAAAGTTATTGAGAAATTTAAAGCAGGCTTAGGCTACAAAAAGATTTCCAAAGCCTTGAACATCCCACGGAGCACTGTTCAAGTGATCATTCAGAAATGGAAGGAGTATGGCACAACTGTAAACCTACCAAGACAAGGCCGTCCACCTAAACTCACAGGCCGAACAAGGAGAGCGCTGATCAGAAATGCAGCCAAGAGGCCCATGGTGACTCTAGACGAGCTGCAGAAATCTATAGCTCAGGTGGGGGAATCTGTCCATAGGACAACTATTAGTCGTGCACTGCACAAAGTTGGCCATTATGGAAGAGTGGCAAGAAGAAAGCCATTGTTAACAGAAAAGCATAAGAAGTCCCGTTTGCAGTTTGCCACAAGTCATGTGGGGGACACAGCAACCATGTGGAAGAAGGTGCTCTGGTCAGATGAGACCAAAATGGAACTTTTTGGCCAAAATGCAAAACACTATGTGTGGCGGAAAACTAACACTGCACATTACTCTGAACACACCATCCCCACTGTCAAATATGGTGGTGGCAGCATCATGCTCGGGGGGTGCATCTCTTCAGCAGGGACAGGGTAGCTGGTCAGAGTTGATGGGAAGATGGATACAAATACAGGGCAAACTTGGAAGAAAACCTCTTTGAGTCTGCAAAAGACTTGAGACTGGGCGGAGGTTCACCTTCCAGCAGGACAACGACCCTAAACATAAAGCCAGGGCAACAATGGAATGGTTTAAAACAAAACATATTCCTGTGTTAGAATGGCCCAGTCAAAGTCCAGATCTAAATCTAATCGAGAATCTATGGCAAGATCTAAAAACTGTTGTTCACAAACGCTGTCCATCTAATCTGACTGAGCTGAAGCTGTTTTGCAAAGAAGATTGGGCAAGGATTTCAGTCTCTAGATGTGCAAAGCTGGTAGAGACATACCCTAAAAGACTGGCAGCTGTAATTGCAGCAAAAGGTGGTTCTACAAAGTATTAACTCAGGGGGCTGAACAACTACGCACACCCCACTTTGCAGTAATTTATTTGTAAAATATGTTTTGAATCATGTATGATTTTCGTTCCACTTCTCATGTGTACACCACTTTGTGTTGGTCTTTCATGTGGAATTACAATAAAATTGATTCATGTTTGTGGCAGTAATGTGACAAAATGTGGAAAACTTCAAGGGGGCCGAATACTTTTGCAAGCCACTGTAAATCTCTCTGTCCCTCTTTCTTCCTCATTTGACCCTCTTTCAGGACTGATGTACATATCCATGTAAATCTATTTATTTTTCTACTGTAGAGTGTGTTTAAAGTGGATCCGAGATAAACTTTTACTCATTGCATAATTGTGTTCCTTTCATATAGTTTTTATAGGGCATTCCTCAAAGCCAAATACTTTTTTTTTTTTGTTTGTTTTAACCTCCCTGGCGGTACGCAGTTTTAGAGGCTTCATCCGCGGGTGGATTTTTTTAAAATAAAAGTTGCTCTATATAGCTAAGCTAGCACTTCGCTAGCTAATTATATCCCCCGAGGCGGCCGGCACCTAACTGAACACCCCGATCGCTGCCGGCAATATTTACCCCTCCGCGGTCCCGCAGCTTCACGATCCAGCTTCACTCATCGCTATGGCGACAATCGGACATGACGTCATGCGCAGTCCCGATCCTCCCCATAGTGAAGCCTGGAGGTGAAGGCTGCGCCATCGTGGGATCCCTGGGAGGTATGTATTACGGCTGTGATCGGAGGCAATCGGTGGGGACCGGAGGCACTTGGGGGACATAATTAGCTAGCAAAGTGCTAGCTGAAGCATATAGAGCTACTTTTATTTAGAAAAATCCTCCCGGGGCCATGTGATCCCCTGGGCCGGCTAGCCTGACCCTAGGTCAGGCTTACCGCCAGGGAGGAATACTCGAATTCGCTATAAACTAAATAAGCCTCGCCCACAGCTTTTCCAGTGCCTTGGCACTGTAGCAAGGGCTTATGGGAGCTCAGTCTGGGCAGGAGGGGGAGGTTACTAGCCAGAGATTTCAGAGGCAGAAGGGAGGAGGGGACTGAAAGCATCTCCAGCCTTCAGCCTGTGACAATGTGACAAACAGAACATGGCTGCCCTCATTCTATCACAGGAATAAATAATCATATACTGTTAAAGCTGTTTGCAGCTAGATATGCTGTGTAAACTATCTAAACTTTAGATAAGATATATAGACAAGTTACTTGTTATAGATAGTTTTTCATCTTGGATTTGTTTTAATTGATTCTAAACTTTATTCCCATCCATTAAATTGATATATTTCTTATTTCCGAATGTTAATAAGAAGGAAAATGAACCAGGATAGAAAGGACCAATGTGGTTTGAATCATAAAACATATTTTTCAAATGAAATCTTTATGGTATGCGTGACTCTGGGTAAATCAGGGGCGTGGTTAGGGTGTGGCAGAGGTGCGGCTTAAGTGTCCCTCTCTCTGATTTCAAAAAGTTAGGAGGTATGGTTTTGGTGCTTAAAATCTGGTTGCTTTATAAAATGAATTATTAGAGCTAAATGTATTTTTTTTTGCTTACAGTCTTACTGAAGCACGTGTTTTCACACATATTACTTAGTGGTACTGCCTTCCATCTACTCTTTTATAAGGTGCCTATACATTGGCAGCTGGGGCAGCTGATTCAATCATCGGATACATCCCTTTCTGATCGAATCTGATCAGAGAGGGATCTATTGCTGCCACACATCTGCACACAGATTCCCAATAGATTTCATGCTGAATCTGAAATCTGTGCAGCCACCACTGTCTGCTGGGCCTCCAGGTCAGAACAGTATTAAAGATAATCTGTACTGTGAAAATCTTACATAAATACACATACCAGCCTGTTAGTTGTCTTCTCCTAGCCCCCTCTGTGACATTTTCGTCACTCCCACTGCTTTCTTGGTGATAAAATCATGGTTTTATTCATTGTTTTTGTAAACAATAAAGATGGCCGCTAAACAGGAAATACATTATCAGAGCAGGTGCCTGTTTGCAGTGGCTCCTCTCAAGCCTGACTTGACTGCTGGAATGTTTCTCCCACTTGTTGCCTTGGCTGCTTGCCTGGGCTTTAAACTGATCTTTCTGCGCTCACAGCTATTCACAAGGTCACAGCTCCATGAGCCTACAGATGCTGGCTGTGAGCAGAGACCTTGCCTGTGACTTACACACAGCACACAGGAGAGCAGAGGGGGCGTGCATAACTTCTCCCTATCACAGCAGAGGCAGTGCATTCCTCCCTGAGTCGACAAAGAAAAGATTAGATATTACAGAGACCGGGCAACTAGAAAAGGCTGCAGTAGTCCAGACTACATTAGAATAGGTATAGGAATTTATAGGATAGAAGAAATAAGGCTGGAAGTTTTGTTAGTCTCTTTAAGAACAAACAGACAAGATTGCAGTTATTTTCCACCACCAACGATCACCTGGCTTTTTTTGGTGGAGGCTAGCATCCACAGGGCCGCTAGATTCTCTCCAGGCCCAAGGCAACTGCCTAGGTTTGTCTTGTGGATGATCCGGCTCTTCTCCAGGTCTCCCCCATGACCTGTGCTCCTGTGGAGAGTGTGCAGTGCAGATTTGGCCCATCTGTCCGCCAGCATGCCTACTCTTCCGTGCCTTTATCCAGTGCTGCCAGGGTCAACTGTACCGCATGACAATGGAAGAAAAAGTTCCGCTACACCAAAGGCTGGGTGAAAATTGGTTCTCCATTTATTGGTTACATCAGTGGATACAAAAATATGTTAAAAAGCTCACGCGTATCGGAGCTCAGGGCTCCTTAATCATAGCTATGATTAAGGAGCCCTGAGCTCCGATACGCGTGAGCTTTTTAACATATTTTTGTATCCACTGATGTAACCAATAAATGGAGAACCAATTTTCACCCAGCCTTTGGTGTAGCGGAACTTTTTCTTCCATTGTCTACTGAGCTCCCTGGTTCCTGACTCCCTCAGGCTTTCAGTGAGTGGATGCTGCGGGTCCCTCCTTGCTTGTACCGCATGACCCTGCACAGCACATGCAGCGTGTTTAAGGGGATAGAGGCGCCCCTAGTGGCAATGAAAAGAAGACGCAGGGCATAGAAGTAGCACACCTGTGGACAGGTGAGCGAGAACTATGCTGCAACCATCACAGGAACACATTACATAGGGGGGGGGGGGGGGGGAGGAAAAGCCAGGGGTCCGTCGGTTATCAGGAAACCAAACGCCACTACTGCGGCGAGATCATTCCAGCATGCCAGATCAATTGTTGTGATCAATTTTGTCCAAAAATCAATAAAGTCAAATGTTCAGGCGTCCACATTGCGGCATCAGTCTCTGCCAGATTCTGCCAGATCGTTATGATTAAATCTGCAGAATGCTGATGCCGCAAATCATGTAATGTTTAGGCACCTTTAGTATTGAATTACATGACTGGAAGTTGTTTTAGCCAGTGGTCAGTGAATTACTGTATATACTCGAGTATAAACCTAATTTTTGAGCCAAAAGAAGTGGACCAAAAGCGGGGATCAAAAGCGGCTGCTTATACTTGATGTCATGATATAGCAGCGGTTTGTGATATTAGGATAATACAGAAGCATATTTTTCATTTTTCTGTCTGCATGTTCAGAAGCCGTCTGGCTTTGGGGGTATAATTGTCACCTGGCTGAAGGAAGCTACTAATTTGATTGTCTGTATGGCCATATAAAGTACATTAGCATTCAGTGTCCTCTGGACACTGCGGCCTCCAGCAAGGAAACGGGTAATTAGGTAACGACCCTCTATTCAGTCCTGAATCTGCTGAAAAGGTGTTGCATTGCTTTGAACGTTGTGTATATGTAAACAGTCCATATACAATCGTGCTGACTGAAGTCTGCAAAGTTCAAAAGTGGGACAGGAAACCCCTGAAGTTTGCATATCACAGTCAGCAAGCATATGACAAGAGTTCTGTCACAATCTGGGAAATCAAATTATATCTGGACTTGTACACCCGGGCTACAAATCGGACTATATAAATCGGCCTAGGACAGTCACAACTCCTCTTCTCCTGGAGGTAGCGCATAGCTAGAGATGATCCTGATCGAATCAGAAATTCATGTCCTCCCACGACCAAGTTAGACCTCGTACTGGTAACGTTTGGTTCCCGTTTTTATTTTTGCAAACTGTCTTGTGTGTCTTTGTAATTTTTACTTTGTTTTTGTAAATCTTTTGTATATATTCTTGTCTGCACTGTTCCACTTTTTGGAATATTAAATATTTTTTTAATAATCCTGACTTCTGATGTACTAACAGCTCATAGCCTAGAAAGAGACTGCAGTGTAATTGGCGTTAGAAGTTCAGTGCCTGATTGTGCCTTGCTACTGTGCGATTGTGTGTGTGTGTGTGTGTGTGTGTGTGTGTGTGTGTGTGTGTGTGTGTGTGTGGCGTTCCCGTATTTGACCTAAAGCGCAAAGCTGACCCAAATATGAAAATGCCGGACTGCGTGCAGGCCACTCGAAAGCAGAGTTGGAATTGTTGAAGTGTCTAGCAGCAGCTAGTGGTGGCAGTGAGAAGTGTGTTGAGGGGTGACACCCTTGTGTTTGAATAAGGCTGCTTCCCCTCATGATCTGGTCCAACCTAATCTTGGTTGGAAAATTGAACGGTAAAACCGTCACGCTGGCAAACATATATGCGCCAAATAATGGCCAATGTGCTTTTATAAAAAAAAGCGCTGGATAAAGTGAGTGAATTAAAAAAAGGGAAAATTATAATGGGAGGAGATTTCAACCTCCCCCTTGAACCCAACCTAGACTCCTCGAAAGGTATGTCCCATATTTCAAAAAAACAAATTACATCCCTCACACAACATTTAAAAAATTATAGAATGGTAGACGTCTGGAGAATTTATAACCTTGGGGTGAGAGATTATACCTTCTATTCGGGAGTACACAATACCTACACTAGACTAGATTTATTCTTATTACCACAAAATGAAATTCTGGAAATAATAGAAATAAAAATAGGAAGTATTACTTATTCTGACCATGCACCAGTGATACTCACCCTTAAGTGGAACAAGGATGTCATGACTGATTGGCGGTGGAGATTGGACAGCTCTGTCTTGCTTGAGCCTACAGTGAAGGAGACAGTAGCGACCCAGATTAAACAATTCTTCGCAGAAAATCAGGGTTCAGTAAATTCCGGAAAAATAATGTGGGACTTCTTTAAATGCGTTATAAGGGGTTCCTTAATAGCAATAGCAAGTAAAATTAAAAAACAAAAAACTAAGCAGTTAGATAATTTAATGGATGAACTCAAAACAGCGGAAGCCACACATAAGGAAAATCCTGAGCAGGATAATTTTTTGAAAGTTAATTCAATTAGGCATAGGATAAATAAAATATTAAATGAAAAATGTAGTAAAGAATATAAAAAACTCAAAAAAGATTTTGTCATAAACTGTAACAAACCAGGAAAATTTATGGCCAAGCTATCAAAAAAAAAAGACAACAGCCCAATTCATAGAAAAAATACAGAATAATTCCGGTCAATTAAGCTACAGCACGCAAGAAATAGGACAAGTATTTGGGAAATATTATGCAGAGCTATATAGTATAAAGCAGGAAATGCCAGCTGATAATATGAACAGGTATCTTACACAAGTAAATTTACCAAAAATGACAGTCGAGAATAAAGATACGCTGGATGCCCCGGTAACAGAAATAGAGTTTAAAGAGGCAGTAAATTTGCTTAAAATCGGTAAGAGTCCGGGTCCCGACGGCTTCACCTCGGAATTCTATAAAGCATTCATAGAGGAGATAGCACCTGACTATTGTTTAATGATTAATAATCTGGATGAAAGTGAGACCTTTTCTAGAGAATCAAATCAGGCCACAATCACCCTAATACATAAAGAAGGTAAAGATCCCCTACAGTGTAGCAACTATCGTCCCATTTCGGTAATTAATATTGATGTTAAAATATATTCAAAAATTCTAACATTAAGACTGGAAAAGGTGTTAGATCAGCTACTGGGGAAGGAGCAGATGGGTTTTAGAAAATCGGGCAGACTATCGGACAATATTTCTTCAGCAATAAACTTTATATATAACGCAAAAATTCGTAATGAAGATGCCATCTTAGCGGCCATTGATGCTGAAAAGGCGTTTGACCGTATTTCAAGACCATTTATCTACACAACTTTAGAACACTATGGTATCGGTCCCATCTTTATCAAACAAATCAAAAATCTATATTTAAACCAAACAGCCAGAGTAAAAATCAACGGTACCTTGATACACTCCTTCCCTTTGGGGAACGGCGTGAGGCAGGGATGTCCAATCTCCCCGCTAATATTCAATTTAGGCATAGAAGTGTTAATACGCATGATCCATTCTGACAGGGAGATATCTGGGTGGCATATAGGTAACTATGAAAGTAAACTATTAGCATACACGGACGACCTTCTTTTGACATTAACCAATCCCCTGACCTCTTTCGAAGCAGCAAATAAAATAACTGAATTTTTCAAATACTCGAACTATAAAGTAAATAATTCTAAAACTACAGTATTAAACATAAAAAGTCTCGCCGAAATATTGAGTACCCTACAACTAAGGTATGGCATTCATTATACCAATTCTCATATTAAATATCTCGGTATCAACTTATGTAGTGATTTCAATGATCTATTCAAACATAATTATACACCAGTGCAAAAAGATTGTGAGAAGATACTGAGTAAAATGAAAAATGCCCAATTTAATACAATTGGGAAAATCAACTTTATGAAAATGAAAATTCTTCCTAAAATAATATTTACAGTACAAAATTTGCCAATAAACATCCAGAGGAATTGGTATAATGTCTGGAACAATATATTTCAAAATTTCATATGGAGAACACCAAACCGCAGAATTTCATATAAGATAATAAGCAGGCATAAGAAATTGGGAGGAATGGGGGCACCAAATATTAAACGATATGCCCAATGTTTCCAATTGCAAAGAATCTTAGATCTCAGGATATGCGAACCGAAGAGATTCTGGACAACATATGAAAGAAGTCTGTTTAATTACGATATGTTGGATTCATGGCACCCCCACACGGTAGCAAAACTCCTCCCTTCTATCAGCCATCCATTATTAGCACCTGCAATTAAAACCCACATGGAAGTTATAAGATCTATGTCAAAGAGCAATAAAATATCATTACTAACCACTCTACGCAATAACCCATATTTTCAACCTGGCTTAACTTCAGGGTGGTTCAAGGAATGTGGGCTCCCTCGAGATGTTAGAATCCTAGACTTGGTTGGCCACAGAGATTCCACATTGAGGGAGATCTATAGCATGGTCAGAATGGATAATGGGCTGTGGAGCTTCCAGGTCAGGAGCTACCTTTCCAAACATAAGGATAATATAAGTAAAACCATAAATATTTATGAAAAGTGTTTTCTTCATTCGAGGGTGGGGAAGGGAATGACAGCAAATTTATATTTTTTTCTTGACAGTTGTCAAACTGATCCTCTACCTAAGTTCTGTAGAAGCTAGGAACAAGACCTAAATCATATCCAAAACTTGGATTTGGGAGCAGTATTCCAGGAAATTTGGACCCCCAGCTATACCTCATTTCAACTTGTTAATTATAAACTCATGACGAGATGGTACTTCACACCCTCTAAGATGGCTAAATTTAAAGGCGGAAATGGGAACTGTTGGAGATGTCTTACTGCGTTTGGTTCATATATGCATATGTGGTGGTCGTGCCCGGTTATACAGAACTTTTGGAGAGAGATAGGAAATTTCATTAAACTTCCTTCCCCTTTTCATCCCAGTACCGCTCTGTTGAGTTGCATGGAACCTGACAGCTTTAGACATGCAAATAAACTAGTAATCCCTGCAGCAATTGTGGCCAGGAAACTTATAGCAAAATCCTGGAAGAACCCCGAAGCTCCCAGTATGGAAGAGTGGATATGGATGATGTCAGATTTTTTGCAAGGTGGCGAGGGCAGTGTAGAAGATGCTGGCACCAACAAACAAATGGAGGAATGGAAAATTGCATGGGAAAAAATAAGTAACATATAATATGTAAAGTATTTGAAGTGGAGGGGATGAGGAGAAAAGAACCAAATAACCACTATATTACCAACTGAAATTGTAAGGATAAATGGATGGATGAATGTGCAGATGCATAGATATATGTTGAAGTATAGAAGGCACTTATATGAATGGGTATGAAAGGTGAAATAAGAGTAATTGCTTTGCTTCTCAGCTTAGATATGTGACCTGTTTGTGCATGAGGCCTGTCCCCTCCATTGGCTCGGTCCGGCCCTGAGGGCTCATGCATGGAGGGCATGCTCATGAAATAAGTGGGTGGTCGGAAAGGGATATTAACCACTTAATGTTAAGATGGGTAGGTGGAGTTTTTTTTTGTTGGTGTTTGTGTTTTTGTTTTTTCCCTTCCTTTCTTTTTCTCTTTCTTACTATAATTAGATTGATCTGAGCCACTGGTGAAATATTTGATATATTGTAGTGACGATGGAGTGAGGGAAGGGGGGAGGAGAGGAAAGAAAATCAAACTATGATGCAAACCTGAGACCCACGTATGATGGCTTCACAGCTGTCACATGGTCATATCTGGGCCACATACCGGCTGAGTTTGAAAAAAAAAAATTAAAAAAAAAATGATCTGGTCCAACCCCCAGTCGGGAACAGTTTCTGCAGGCGTGCCACGGGGAAGTTCCTGACACTTAAGTCTACTCTTTTAATAACCCCCACAGTGCCCCCACTATATGCACAGTGGTGCATCATCTGAGGGAGACCACACACTTGACATTCCCATGGGAGGTCCTAGCTAACCTCATCTCCAGTTGCAGCCTTGGAAGGCATACCGGGACAGTATCTACTGAGCGATGAGAATCCTTGCATTCGTAGATCAAGTTTTTGATAAATAACTGTGTCTCTGCATTCCTTGCTTTATCTTTATGCCAGCTTACACTTTGCAACAGGAGTTCTTTGCATGTCCATCTCCAGAACTTCCTCTCTGCTCTAAAAAAGACACAACAGCATAATAACCTTTAACCTCCTTAACGGTATCTGACCTCCTGAGTGCCCGCCCCCCCCCCCCCCCCCCCACACACACACACTGAATAAATGTGCTGTAATACCTGCAAAACCTTCTGCTAGCACTAGGATAGCTAGTAAATGTGTCCTGCACCCACCGATTCCCCACCGCTCCCCCGTTTATACATTACCCCCCCTGGATCCAGCGATCGCGCAGTCTCCCTGCACAGCTCCGGTCTTTCTATGGGGAGGATTGGGTTTGCGCATGACGTCGGTGACGTCATGACGTCATGTACGATCCTCCCCATAGTGAAGACCGGAGCTGTCTAGGGAGGCTGCGCCGATCGCTGGATCCAGGCTGGGTAATGTGTAAACGGGGGAGCGGCGGGGAATCGGAGGGTGCCGGACACATTTACTAGCTAGCCTACTGCTAGCAGAAGGTTTTGCAGGTATTACAGCACATTTATTCAACAGGGGGGCACAAAGTTGCATCACCTCCTGAGCGACATAACGCTCAGGAGGTTAAAGAAAAACATTTTTGTTACAGCTGATACAATAAATCTGCAGTGGGTCTACTTCCTGCATTTATGGAAGCAGACATATGGTTAACATCCTGTGTTTACAAATTGGCAGCACTGCCATGGCTGAGGGGATTCCTGAGCTGACACAGGTGAAGAGATCAAATTACTGTAGTGCTTAGTCACAGATGAGGGGGAATTAGACAGGTTAAACTGTCTAAATACACACAGGGGGCATGTCACTGTTTTCCTTCTGTCCTGTGCAAGAGTTGAGGTCTACTTTAAGATTGTATATACACATAGGATCGTATTTACCTCCTGGTTATATACATATATTACATGTGACTGTGACTATATCGGTATCTCTCATCTGGTATTTATCATATATGTATAACACCTTCTCAACTCCCTGCAAGCAAAAGAATACTGAAAATAATGTGAGAAATGATCTATCAGTTAATTTAATAAGAAACCACATTATTTGGATGCTTATTTTGCTTCAAATGTGCTGAAAAGTTATTATATAGATAAGGCTTAAAAAAGAAAATTAATGGAAAAAGCTGACTGTGTCAAAACATAGATTTACCCGCATGATAGGGGACGATGGGCTGTTCACACTAAAAGCCGGGAAAATGACGGTGTGCCTACAGCATGTGGTCATGTAACTGAGATTTACGCAACTGATGTGTCACATGTTATGCACATAATGCAACTATCTAGGTAGTGCATGTGCTGCTAGTATAACGAGCATTATGCTGTGCAGTGGTGCTCAGCAAGATTTTGGATATCCGGGTTACCCAGATAATCCGAACTTTTTCAGCTATCCGCCCGAATTCGGATTCCGTATACCTGGGCCCAAATCCGGATAGCAATCCGCGGATAGTTGTCAGGCAATCCAGATATCCACGGATATCCGACTATTTAGATACTGTAACTAAGAAGATGACATCCGTGATGTCATTGAACCAATCAAAGGGCTCCCAGCAGAAGCCCTAGCACCCAATCACAGAAGGGAACCCTGGCCAGCCCCACCTGACCTCATTGAGCCAATCAGAGGGCTCCCAGCCTAAGCCCTAGCACCCAATCACAGAAAGGAATCCTGGCCAGGCCCCCCTGTATAATGAGGGCTGCCATGATGAGAAATCTCATCCTTGCTTGTGAATGCTCACTGAGAGACATGCTCCAGTGCTGCTGGCCTAGAAAGTGCTGTATACAGTGATAAACCTAAAGCTGTTCAGTGATTAACCCCTTCACTATCACTACACTATTGTTATATTGTTAATTAGGTAGCAGCTAGCTTGATTTCATTCAGTGAGTGACAGTCAGAGTGTGTGCTGCAGGCCTGCTGCAGCTGCTATGTATCTGTGTGTCTGTGCTCTGCACAGACTAGGCCAGCTGCTGCCTGCTGGCCAGCTAGCCTTAGCTACAGTATAGGTTAGGTTAGGGAATAGGATTACTGTGTTATTGTGTAGTTAGTACTGTAGTACTGCAGTCAGTGCTAGTAGTTGTTAGAGTAGTAGTACTACTGTGTTAGCTTACTACAGAACTGCTATGCTGCTGAGCACTTGAGCAGTGCCAGTGTGACAGTTAGTGTGCACTAGTGTCTTCTCTGCTGTCTGACTGGCACTTGGCACATGTCACATGTGCCAAGTGCCACATCTGGCATGCTCCTGGCAGACGTTACACCTGCTGCATTGCCCTGCACCTTCTGCCTTTGCTGCTCCCACCGCCATGGTGCCACAGGCCACTGATACTACCTATATTTAACCCAAAACATAATTGCTGCATCATTTTTTGGAGGTATCTGGGCTGAAAACTGCTATGTCCCAGTTGCACGGTTGGACTTTGGACACAATGTGGGCTGCACGACCGCTGTCTGGAACCTAGGCCTGATGTTGACTGCCATTGTTTTGAAAGGGGGGAGGGGATTTTAAGTCCCCCACATCATCAGTTAATATTTCCCTTTAAAAAATGATGTTACATGCCTCATTTACCCTAAAAAAAAGTTTTTAAAGCAATTTAAAGTCCACTTCTGTTTTTTCTAGCCAGATATCCAAATCTGCCCGGATACTGAGGTTGGATATCCGATTCTGATTCGGATCAGAAACGTTTGAACTCTATCTGACCCGAATCGGATATCTGGGTATCCGGATCCAAATCCAATCCGGATTTTTAAGAGGTATCCGAGCAGCTGTGCGCGTGGCAATTTTACTAGCATATATTCAGGGGCGTAGCTAGAAATGACTGGGCCCCATAGCAAAAAAATGTAATGGCCCCCCCATGACCTTCCAACTCCACGGACCTCGGACCTTCCACCTAAATATTTTGTGGGGAAATCTGCCGACAGATTGTCGGCAGATTTCCCCACAAAATGCAACCAGATTGTCGGCAGATTAACCCCACAAAATGCAACCAGATTGTCGGCAAATTTCCCCACAAAATACAACCAGATTGACGGCAGATTGCCCCACAAAATGCAATCAGGATAGCCATATGGGTGCCACTGCATCCCCCCCATATAGATTAGCCATATCATGGGTGCCACTGCAGCCCCCCCCCCTGTAGGTTAGCAAGTAGCAATATGGCGCCCTGCCCTGCCCCCCCCAATATGGCGCCCTGCCCTGCCCCCCCCAATATGGTGCCCTGCCCCCCCCCCCCCCCAATATGATGCCCTGCTCTCCCCTTCCCCCCCCCCCCCCCATGAATTGTAGTTATGCCCCTGGCTGTTCTTTATAATGAAGCATACAGCTCATTCACTAAATATTATTATTAGTCTAAAAATAAAATATGGCTGGTTTCTGAAGCTCCCAATAAACTGTCTCCCAAGATGCTTTACGCACACCGATAAATACAAATTAAGCTCCTGTAAGAGAGGTCTTCTTATCTCCTGATTCAGGCCTAGTCCACACTAGGTCCGGAAACGTATCCATGGCTCCTAATTAAAAATGGAGCCACGGATAGTAATGTTAAAAATCGCAGCCGTCTTCACCTAAGAAAAAAACTGATCCATCTGCATTTGTGGGGACCCGTTTTCAAAACCTGTACGGAAGGTCCGGATCTGCTGCATTTTCACGCAACGGATCTGGATCCTGATACACGCAGGGGTAGTGGCGGGCAATAGGAAAACAGATTTCCCTCTACACAGGCAAATTTGGGCACAGAAATGGAACCGTTACTGTGTCACAGCCCATAGGGGAGAGAGGGGGCAGACATGCTGGAGGGTGATAGCAGCCAGGACATGGGTGACAGCGGTCGGTGGGGAGGGGGGACGTCCCCCCCCCTCACCTGGGTCCCCCGTCCCTGCTACCCCTCCAGCTACTTTGTGCAAAGTGATTAAAAGGTTGCTATGCGGGGAGGGGGCGCTTACCTTCCTTATTTCCCTCGCCGCGTCACTTCCTGCAGTTCCGCCCTCCGAAGTATAGAGGAAGGCATTGCAAGTGGTGATGCGGCGAGTGGAGGAAGTGAAGGTAAACTCCCGCTCACCGCATAGCAATATTTAATCGCTAGCCTTATTGACCATCAAGTAGAGAAGGAAGGAATAGGGTAGCGAAGGAAGAGCTGCTGGGCAAAGTTCAGCTAAATCTGGTCTGCTGAGCACTGCCCAATGAACTCACAATCCCACCTATTCCACAACAAAACAGCTTATGCTGAGAACACAAAATTGAGCTATCTTTCTCTCTCACTCTCTGATTGTCCCACTCAGTTTCTACTGGCAATCTGTCATAGAAGGAGGGAAATGGGAATGGTGGGGGAGAGGCTTCTGGGCAGAGCTACCTGCAGATTGTTTTATGGGAGCCGAAGAATTGCAGCACCATGTCCCATAATGCATTGAGGTGGTTAGCGAGCCATTGCAAGATAACAGATGTATATTAGTTACTTTGGGTGTCCTGATAGACAGGTAATAAAGCTGTAGCTGCTCCTTTGTGCAAAGATCACATAACTGCCACCCAGCAATCGATAGGTTTTCTCACCACAAAGAAATGCTTCAGCTTAGCTCAGACAGGCGATCAGGTTTGTCCTCCTCAGTCTAACTCTGTGCAGAACGCTCAGCTATCAATAGTGAACTGAATATTATACTATTGCTTTGCATTTCTAGGCCTTACGTGTAAATACAATTACAAAAATAATTACTTTAGTTTAATTCCATGTTAACATTAATCAGGCTCTCCATTACCGCACTTTATTACGTAAGCGTGAGCTTATTATAGTTAATTACCACTGAAATCGCTATCTGATTCTTTCCTTTGAAATGAATACCATCCATGATTAAGAGTCCATTGATTAGCCAAAACATTAAAACCTCCTGCTTACTACTTTCCAGGTCCCATCATGGATACCACAAGGTGTGCCTTTAATAAAGGTCCCGGTTAAAAAGGATGCCAGATATAAACGATACTAAAAGTTATCGTTTAGTAAAATGTTGTAAAATTAGAAAAGGTTCTGCGCCCCTTACAGCTAGTACAGAATGCTGCAGCCAGACTCCTAGCCAATGCCCCCCGCAGCTCACACATCACCCCAGTACTGCAATGCCCCCCGCAGCTCACACATCACCCCAGTACTGCAATGCCCCCCGCAGCTCACACATCACCCCAGTACTGCAATGCCCCCCGCAGCTCACACATCACCCCAGTACTGCAATGCCCCCCGCAGCTCACACATCACCCCAGTACTGCAAACTCTTCACTGGTTGCCAGTAAAATGGAGAATCAATTTTAAAGAGAATCTGTATTGTTAAAATCGCTCAAAAGTAAACATACCAGTGCGTTAGGGGACATCTCCTATTACCCTCTGTCACAATTTCGCCGCTCCTCGCCGCATTAAAAGTGGTTAAAAACAGTTTTTAAAAGTTTGTTTGTAAACAAACAAAATGGCCACCAAAACAGGAAGTAGGTTGATGTACAGTATGTCCACACATAGAAAATACATTCATACATAAGCAGGCTGTATACAGCATTCCTTTTGAATCTCAAGAGATCATTTGTGTGTTTTTTTTCCCCCATGCACTGAAGTTTCAGGCTGCTCTTTTCTTCCTGCAAACAGCTTTGCCCTTGTTTGTAATTCCTCACTATGTGAAAGCCCAGCCAGCTCAGAGGACGATTTATCCAGCTGATTAGAGCAGCTTCTCTCTTCTCTCTTATCTAAATAACACACAGGCAGTGTGCATAGAGGGGCCAGGAAGGGTGAGTTCATAGCAGAACCACAACACTGAAGAACTTGGCAGCCTTCCAGACACAGGCCGACAAGGCTGACAGGGGAAAGATACATTGATTTATTACAGAGACTGTCATAGTAGAAAGTGCTGCAGTTAGCCAGAACACATTAGAATAGCTTTTGGAACTTGTAGGATGATAAAAAACAGGATGCAATTTTTGTTACGGAGTCTCTTTAAGATCTGCCTGCTGACATTCAAGGCTCTACACCACATGGGACCCAAATACATAGCGGATCTATTGGAACTTTATGCCCCTCCACGCACCCTCCGCTCTGCCAACAAGATGAAGCTGATTATTCCCAGGATACACCTAACATTTGGTGCTCGGGCCTTTTCCTATGCAGCCCCTACACTATGGAACTCGCTTCCACAATCAGTACGAGAGGCTCCCTCTCTGGACAGCTTTAAAAAAAGGCTAAAAACTCACCTCTTTTCCCTAGCCTTTGAGACTGCATAATGCAGGGTCACAGCGCTTTGAGTCCCCAGGGAGAAAAGCGCTATATAAATATTATTGTTATTGTTAAAATGGGCGCTAGGATATGTTGTAAAATATAGTTTACAATACTGATATTCTACTCTTACCCACTATAATCTGTGCTGAATGTTGTTATAGTGTGGTGTTGGGTGAATTCAAAACAATGTTCCCAATTCCCAAACCAACACTACTGACTGGTGTGCAGCGACATAGCTGACATGCAGCGTTCTCCCCAGAATTTTTTTACTGCTGGGTGGCATGAAAAAGTAGCCGGGTGGGGCGAAATGAGAGAATGCAGGGCTGGCGCTTCTCTGCACAACTCTGGCTACAGCATAGGAGGAGGTGAGCTGATGACAGATGGGTGCTCACCAAAACTAGTCGGGTGGAGCACCTGTCTAATGAGTCTGGGGAGAACACTGGACATCTATTGTGTGTTCTGACACTTAGTATCTCTTCTGTGGCATCCCTACCATACTGGCTAGCCTTTGCTTCTCTTTTGTACTAATGAGCCTTGGGCACCCATGACCCCGTCACTGCTTCATCGATTGTCTTTCTTTGGACACTTTGGGTTGGTACTTATTAACCCTTTAGCAGCCAGTGTATTTAGAGGCTTGCAAATGCCCCCGGCCAATTTATTTTTAGCACATTTTTTTTATTTCCTGTTTGTTATGTTTCCTTCCTTCTAATTATTACTGCTGTAATGCGTATATATAGAAATGGAGAAGGAGTGCTCCGTAGTGTAACAGCACTTTATTAAAACAAATTGTGCAAATAAAAGTTCACTTACTAGAATTATGTTAAAAACAGGCATATAGTGAGGCATACAGCCTTTTGATCATTCGTGGGTGGGTGCAACCTCCAACTGCCGTGGATTCGGTGGTGAACGACCCTGGATGCTCCACCAAGGGATAAGGGATAAACGTGTGCTGGTGACATTATTACGCGTTTCGGCGTTCCACTCCTTTGTCAGACAGGGGCGTTTCTAGGGTCCTTGGAGATCAGTGGCACCTGTGGGCACCAGGCGGGGAGGTACATGGCGCGCGCCGCGGCAAAAAATGGGCGTGGCCATGCGGTGAGTGGGTGTGGCCATGGGTGGGGCCAAATGTACATGAACTTAGCAGCGGTGTAAGCTACGGATAACGGGCCTGCCCATCGAAATATTGGACAGAGCCCCCTGTCCTTTATTTCGATCATTTACAATCAGTATAGGCATAGATCAAAGATGTATACGCACATACAATTTTGATTGGTCAATCACTGACCCCTAATTTCCCACCCCCGCGCAGTAAGTGGGCCAACAGACAATGAATTTTATGAACAGAGCTAAAATTGGCTAATCAAAATTGTATGTGTGTACCAGGCTTTACAGCTAATACTGTACATACTGAAAGTAGCAGGGATCAGCATACAATACAGCTGGTTTACAATCAATAAAGGCACAGAGTAACACCTTACACTGTACACACTGGAGGTAAATCAGCACACAGTGCAAGCACTAGAGAACAGCGTATACTGTACATACTGTAGGCAGCAGAATTCAGCACACTGCAGCTAGCGTGCCAAAAATATGACGATCACGTTGTGCGGCGTGCTTATCGCGCCGCACCAAAAAATGGGTGGACCATGGACCAGAATATAGGTGTGGTAACGGGTGGAGACAAATTTACATGAACCTAGCAATGGTGGGACATCAGATTAGGACAGTGGTGGCGAACCTTTTGGAGGCCGAGTGCCCAAACTGCAACCCAAAAGTCACTTACCGGTATCTATCGCAAAGTGGCAACAGCAATTTAAACTAAATACTGTACAAACGTTTTAACTCATACATGAACATTATGGAAAATCCAAGTTGAAAATAAACTGTGAAGATAAACAATTTCATCCATCCTACTCCTGAAAAATGTATTCAATTTTTTAGAACCTCCCAGTTTTATTTTCTGTTTTAAAACGCTAAAAAAGTAGGTTTAATGCTATTGTCTCATATGATAAGGATTCAGCTTTTCCCATAGTCTCGCAGTTAGCAATCATGTGACCCCCAACAAGACATATTCAGCAATCATGAGGCCCCCAACAAATCAGGAGGCCCCCAACAAGACAAATTCAGCAATCATGAGGCCTCCAACAAATCATGAGGCCCCCAACAAGACAAATTCAGCAATCATGAGGCCCCCAACAAGACAAATTCAGCAATCATGAGGCCCCCAACAAATCATGAGGCCCCCAACAAGACAAATTCAGCAATCATGAGGCCCCCAACAAATCATAAGGCTCCCAACAAGACACATTCAGCAGTCATGAGGCACATAAATAGACAGCATTTCACATAAATAGGCAGAATGCCCCCTTAATATGGTAGCCCCCCCAAGTTAGGTAGTGAGTGACAGGGACCCCCAGGTTAGCTAGTGAGTGACAGGCGCCTCCAGTTAGGTAGTGAGTGACAGGGACCCCGATAGTGAGTGACAGGGAGCACCTTTAGGTAGTGAGTGAGTGCCAGGGAGCCCCTTTAGGCAGTGAGTGAGTGACAGGAAGCCCCTTTAGGCAGTGAGTGAGTGCCAGGGAGCCCCTTTAGGCAGTGAGTGAGTGCCAGGGAGCCCCTTTAGGCAGTGAGTGAGTGACAGGGAGCCCCTTTAGGGAGTGAGTGAGTGACAGGGAGCCCCTTTAGGGAGTGAGTGAGTGACAGAGAGCCCCTTTAGGGAGTGAGTGAGTGACAGGGAGGCCCTTTAGGGAGTGAGTGAGTGACAGGGAGGCCCTTTAGGGAGTGAGTGAGTGACAGGGAGGCCCTTTAGGGAGTGAGTGAGTGCCAGGGAGCCCCTTTAGGAAGTGAGTGAGTGCCAGGGAGCCCCTTTAGTGAGTGCGTGCCAGGGAGCCCCTTTAGGGAGTGAGTGACAGGGAGCTCCTTTAGGGAGTGAGTGACAGGGAGCCCCTTTAGGGAGTGAGTGACAGGGAGCCCCTTTAGGGAGTGAGTGAGTGACAGGGAGCCCCTTTAGGGAGTGAGTGAGTGACAGGGAGCCCCTTTAGGGAGTGAGTGAGTGACAGGGAGCCCCTTTAGGGAGTGAGTGCGTGCCAGGGAGCCCCTTTAGGGAGTGGGTGCGTGCCAGGGAGCCCCTTTAGGGAGTGGGTGCGTTCCAGGGAGCCCCTTTAGGGAGTGGGTGCGTGCCAGGGAGCCCCTTTAGGGAGTGGGTGCGTGCCAGGGAGCCCCTTTAGGGAGTGGGTGCGTGCCAGGGAGCCCCTTTAGGGAGTGAGTGAGTGACAGGGAGCCCCTTTAGGGAGTGAGTGCGTGCCAGGGAGCCCCTTTAGGGAGTGGGTGCGTGCCAGGGAGCCCCTTTAGGGAGTGGGTGCGTGCCAGGGAGCCCCTTTAGGGAGTGGGTGCGTGCCAGGGAGCCCCTTTAGGGAGTGGGTGCGTGCCAGGGAGCCCCTTTAGGGAGTGAGTGAGTGACAGGGAGCCCCTTTAGGGAGTGAGTGAGTGACAGGGAGCCCCTTTAGGGAGTGAGTGAGTGACAGGGAGCCCCTTTAGGGAGTGGGTGCGTGCCAGGGAGCCCCTTTAGGGAGTGGGTGCGTGCCAGGGAGCCCCTTTAGGGAATGAGTGAGTGACAGGGAGCCCCTTTAGGGAGTGAGTGCGTGCCAGGGAGCCCCTTTAGGGAGTGAGTGAGTGAGTGCCAGGGAGCCCCTTTAGGGAGTGAGTGAGTGCCAGGGGAGCCCCTTTAGGGAGTGAGTGAGTGACAGGGAGCCCCTTTAGGGAGTGAGTGACAGGTAGCCCCTTTAGGGAGTGAGTGAGTGACAGGGAGCCCCTTTAGGCAGTGAGTGAGTGACAGGGAGCCCCTTTAGGCAGTGAGTGAGTGACAGGGAGCCCCTTTAGGGAGTGAGTGCGTGCCAGGGAGCCCCTTTAGGGAGTGAGTGCGTGCCAGGGAGCCCCTTTAGTGAGTGAGTGACAGGGAGCCCCCCCCTCTAGCCGCCGCCGCTCCCCCCCCCTACCTCTCAGCAGACCTCAGGATCAGCGGCGACCCGACCAGATGTACGAGCGGGCGCTGGACGCACCCGCTCGATATGCGGAAGTGATGTCACTTCCGCATATCATTGCGGGCGCTGGGTCCTAGCGCCCGCACGATTGGTCGCCCGCTCGCCGCCTGATCCTGAGGTCTGAGACTGTCAGTGACGCGGCGGCTGGAGGGAGCTGCTGAGTCTTGACAGAGGGGGCGGCCGGGCGGAGATCCGTGGCACCCCAGGAAAGATTGGGGGCACGTGCCCCCCTAAAACAGGGCTAGCGACGCCCCTGTTGTCAGATAACCTGGTCTTCCAGGGTCGTTCACCACTGGATCCACCAAACCCCGATGGCCAGGGCAGTTGGAGGTTGCACCCACCCAGGAATGATCAAAAGGATGTATGCCTCACTATATGCCTGTTTTTAACATAATTCTAGTAAGTGAACTTTTATTTGTGCAATTTGTTTTAACCAGCCTGGCATTACCGCCGGAGGCTGCCGCTCAGGCCCTGCTGGGCCGATATTCGTCAAATGAAAAGGAGCACACGCAGCTGGCCCTTTGCAAGTCGTGTGTGCTACCTGATCGCCGCCGCAGCGCTAAGGGCTGGATCGGAGGCGGCTGACGTCAGGACGTCGGCTGACGTCCATGACGTCATTCCGCTCAAGGTAAGCAAAACAAGAAGGGCCGCCCATTGGGGCCTTTCTTGTTACTTCTGATCACCGGAGGCGATCAGAAGTACGCATTAGGAGCGCCCTCTAGTGGGCTTTCATGCAGCCAACTTTCAGTTGGCTGCATGAAATAGTTTTTTTTTTATTTAAAAAAAACCCTCCCGCAGCCACCCTGGCGATTTAATCAGAACGCCAGGGTGGTTAAAAAAAAAAAAACTATTGCATGCAGCCAACTGAAAGCAAAGTGCCGGCTGCGTGTGCTGCTTTTTATTTGACAAAAATCGGCCCAGCAGGGCCTGAGCGGCAGCCTCTGGCGGTGTTGGACGAGCTGAGCTCGTCCAGACCGCTCAGCAGGTTAATTAAAAAAAAAAGTCCGGTCGCCAGCCTGGCGATCTTAATAGAACGCCAGGCTGGTTAATAAAGCGTTGTTACACTACGGAGCACTCCTCCTTCTCCATTTGTTTTTCTGATAAAGTCTTTTGACAGCCGGGCTACAAAGGAGCAGCTAGAGTGTGACTACCACCGGCCATCCACAGATACCGCCCCCGTAGCGCAAGATTTCACATCTCTTCTAATGCCTATTTGTGGCCACTTGTCACTCGGGGCAGTGTGAGACAAAGACGGACGACTTTTGATTTCATCTTCTATATGTTCTGCTAGCAGAGAGAGACATCAAAGCATTCCAAGAATTTACAGCACAAAGAGTTCTGCCGGCTGAGGTCAAAAGCATTGCACTTGTCTCAGATGATAAAACTCTATTGAAGCTGCCTATGGGTAAATGCATGTCATTTTTGACAAGCTAATACAAATTGGCCCTCATAAATTTAAAGGGAACCTGAACTGAGAAGGATATGGATTTTTCCTTTTAAAATAATACCAGTTGCCTGACTCTCCTGCTGGTCCTGTGTCTCTAATACTTTTACCCACAGCCCCTGAACAAGCATGCAGCAGATCAGGTGCTCTGACTGAAGTCAGACTGGATTAGCTGCATGCTGGTTTCAGGTGTGTGATTCAGCCACCACTACAGCCAAAGAGATCAGCAGGGCTGCCAGGCAACTGGTATTGTTTGAGGAAACATCCATATCCCTCTCAGTTAAGGTTCCCTTTAAAGTGACCCATTTGTCCTGCTTCCAACTAGATGTTTAAATAAGGATGGCTACAACTATATGGTACAGCTGTAGTATTACCATTATACAACCCCTACAGTAGTAGTGAAGTGTATTACTACCATAGTGGCATTACCTTAGGAGGACTGTGGGGGCACCACCATGGCCAGACTATGGGGGGAATTTCAGTATTGTCCTTGTGACACTAATAGCTTTGACACAGCATTGATTCCCATGCACAGTTCTGCTTCCAAAACAATCTCCTTCTAAAACGGAACATTTATTTTCTGGTATAAATATCAGCCCTTGACAGGTGTCATTATAATGTGATAATTAATGTTATTCCCTTCATCTGTCCATGCTTTTAAAGGTACGGCTGATCAGTGAATATGCTTTGAAAGATTGCTGTAAAACAGGATTTCAGCTATTGGAAACGCTGTGCAATGTGAAATAATCTTAGAGACACTGAAGCGAAAAAAATGATGATATTATGATTTGTATGTGTAGTACAGCTAAGAAATAAAACATTAAGATCAGATACATCAGTCTAATTGTTTCCAGTGCAGGAAGAGTTAAGAAACTCCAGTTGTTATCTACAAAAAAGCCATTATCTCTACGACTTTCAAAGTCGTGGAGAGGGCTGTTTTCTGACTTTTATTATCTCAACTGTTAGTTAACTATTTACTTTTCCTCTGCCAGAGGAGAGGTCATTAGTTCACAGACTGCTCTGAAAGACTCATTTTGAATGCTGAGTGTTGTGTAATCTGCACATATTAGAGAATGATGCAATGTTAGAAAAAACACTATATACCTGAAAATAAAAGTATGAGAATATTTTCTTTGCTGCTAATCTTCTAGTAATTATTCATAGTACACAACCAATTCATTATATCATATACTTTTTTTTCGCTTCAGTGTCTCTTTAAGAGTACTAAAAAAAAATAAGTTTAACTTACCTGGGGCTTCTAACGGTCCCCTGCAGACGTCCTGTGCCTGCGCCGGGACAAAATGATCCTCCGGTCCCCGCACCCGGCTCACTTCCGGAATTGCTATTTAAAGTCACTGCGTCTGTGCTGCCCTTGCCGCGCATGTCGTCTCTCACACTGACGTCACCTGGTGCATACTGCGCCTGCACAGGCCGTCTCTGGGGGGGCCGTTAGAAGCCCCAGGTAAGTTAAACTCAGTTATTTTAGTACCCTTACATACTACTTTAAAGAGGAACATGAGTGAAAAGTGCAGAACTTGTAATATAAAGCTCTGGCATACTGTTGCAAGAGTCGGCGGGTGGTCGGTTTAATTGCTCACCAGCAATTCATTAACCCCCTTGGCGTCAGAGCAGGGACAAGGTCCTCCAGCACCCAAGGCTGAGACACCAAAGTGCGCCCCTCCATCTCTCCCACCCCAGCTGTCACACACTGATTGCTATTAGACTAAGAGGTGCCACAGGGCCCACAACCTCCCCAACACCTTAATATCTAGTTATCTGGCGTGCAGTCACTGCTATGTATCCCCTTTTCTTATTTCTTTCTGCTTCATACACAATTAGGAATGACAGCTGAATGAATTGTGCGCCCCCTCCTACACTGCGCCCTGAGGCTGGAGCCTCTCCAGCCTATGCCTCGGCCCGGCCCTGCTTGGTGTTATGATTCTTTCCGGATTTTAGAGTCTAAAAGCGGTACAGGTTTTTTTTTGCATGTTTTTACATCCTAAAACCTGGAAAAAATCATGCTGCTAGGGAGTTCTGCAGCAGCCCAGCACTCACTAACCTCCTTGGGATCCAGCGCTGCAGTTTTCCCTCCGTCCCCTGGGTGGCGCTGTAACCCTATAGTGAGATTGCTGGCTGTCATCATGACGACAGACGGCAATCTCACCAGGGAGAAGCACTAAGCAGAGCTTCGGAGGAGAGGAAGAAGAATGGCGGCCAACGTCAGGATCCCTGTGGAGGTGAGTTTAAACGCCCGCTGTGCGCATTGCTCTGCATAGACCTCCGGCGGCTACCACGAGTTCAGCTCGGGGTTACCACTCCTGGCATGTTTTTTCCACTCGTGATTATCGCTAAGAAGGTTAATGCCAGAAATTTTGCTCCCTCCTTGGCTTCTATGGCCACCCCCACCTGCCTGCCATGGCCCGCCCCCAACCTGGCAGAAACGGCCTAATCAGCTGCTGAGCTGAGGTCATGCTGTGGCAATGCAAGTGGGTGTGACCGCAGAGCTTTGGGGGGGAAAATAACCGTAGCTGTCTTGCAGATGGAGGGGCCCGGAAGTTTCTGACATCTAAGGAATTACAGGCAGGTGACATAATAACCCTACCTCCCCCCCCACCCCCAGCGATCCCTGCAGTAGTATGCCATAGCCTACCATTACAGGATCTGCATACGTTTTTTCTCCAATGATCCTCTTTAGTTTCAAATTTATTTTATTGGGCGTAGACGTCTCCGCCCATATATCAAACAGGTAGTCTATATAAACCAGTAGAAAAGACAGTATATAATTGTTGTGAGAGAACAACGCAAAACATGAAATATAAAAATGAAACCACAGAGAGCCCAATATAGTGTAGTATGTATTGGAATACGTGGGAATATGAAAGAGTGAGAATGAGATACTTACAAACACGGGTTACCTTCCAGGTAACCACTATAAAGGCAGGTGAGGAGATTAGACCTGTCCCCACTCAGGATTAAGAAGTCGCTCACTGTAGATAGGAAAGAAGGGGGTAGGTCACCCCTCCAAAATCTGCTAGGAAGGCAGTGGTGGACTTACCTCCAGAAAGCAGACACGATTACTGTCAGATTCAACTAAATACATTTATTGTACAATTCCTCAAAGATGCAACGCGTTTCGCAGGCTCAGGCTGCTTCATCAGGCAATAAATGGGATAAGCACTCTATACATAATTGATGCGTCGCACCAAAACCTGCCAATGGCAACTACAGTGTCAGAGGTGCAAGAGGGGGATGGGGAACAGCTTGTTAATGCTCACCACTATTCAAAGCATCTATAGAAGGGATTGTTATGAGCACAGGACCAATAGAGAGCTAATACTGCAGTTGAGGGAGGGCCCCTCTGGCCTAAGGGCCCCGATGCGGTTGCTACCTCTGCACCCCCTATTGCTACGCCCCTGCTACTACTCTGTACAGAGTATACTATTGAGTGTGTTCTAAAGAAAAAAAGTACTGGTAAATGTAGAATGAGGTCACAGTATTACCCGCCACTCCCCGAAGCACTCTTGTCCTCCCATACACATAAACGCTGTACAGCGTAAACACCATTTACGGAACAGTGGTGGTCCTCTCCTGATGATGCGGGACCACAGGTCACTGTGGGGTCTCACGGTAGGCTGCTTGATCTCTGAATGGCTACGTACGAGTGAAGTCTAAGTGACTGTACAGCTGTGGATGTGCACATGCCAGAGTGAGTCATGAAGTGCATTACCGCGTGCTACGGTTATTTAGGAGCTCAGTGCTTAGCAAATAAAGGCTAGCCGAGCATAGTACGCATTTAAAGAAGCCTTTCTGATGCTTAACTACAGCCCAGAACAGCACCGCAAGGAATGGCGGGGTCAGGGATGTTACTTGGCCCTCTGCATATTTAATAACGCTCGCTTTAGAAAGCCTGTTGTATGATCCGCTCTGCCTTCTCTGTACAGGAGTCTCCGTGGCCTACTGAAATGATGTCTGTTCGTCAGATGAAGATGTCATCCACTAGGAAGGGACGTGGCAATCTTCCTGTGTTCCCATGTGGACGTGGCACTCATCCATGCCAATTAAAAGACAATTAAATTCTGAAATACAGGCTGACTTAAGGTCCCAGTTCAGGCAGGCTGTTTTATATGCATTTAACAGTATTGTAATTAAAAATCATTATGCAAATGTTTTGTTAAAGCGGATCCGAGGTGGAAAAACGAAGTAACTAGTCTATATATCTTATCTAAAGTTTAGATAGTTCACACAGCATATCTAGCTGCAAACAGCTTCAACAGTATATGATTATTTATCCCTGTGATACGACAGCAGCCATGTTCTGTTTGTCACATTGTTACAGGCTGAGGGCTGGAGATGCTATCAGCTTGCCTGTGTGTAAATTCAGTCCTCTCTCCTCCTCCCTCCTCCCCTCTGCTTCTGAAATCCCTGGCTAGTAACCTCCTCCTCCTCCTGCCCAGACTGAGGTCCCATAAGCCCTTGCTACAGTGCCAAGGCACAAAAGGAGCTGTGAGCGAGGCTTGTTTAGTTTATAGGGAATTAAAAGTATTAAAACAAAACAAAAAAAGTATTTGGCTTGAGGAATGCCCTATAAACTAAATGAAAGGAACACAATTATGCAATCAGTAAAAGTTTCCCAGATCCACTTTAAAAAAAGAATGTCTGCTGCATGAAGTTCCACATTTCCTCTTCGGCATCCTCCTACGCCTGTTTTTCTCCCTCTTCCCACTCAACCTTGCCAGTTTGAAGCCACACCTCCATACAAGAGGTCAGTCATGATAGGCTAACTGGAAGGAGGAGTGGCTTCAGTGCCCATGTGACTAAAGCAGCAGCAGGTCACTGAGGAAGAGATGAGGATCTATGAACTGGTGCTGCAAGTATATTATTCATTTTGCAAAACCTGCATAATTATTTTTTACAAAACATTTGAATGCTTAATTATTTCTAGTAATAAGCATGAATTTCACATAATCATAATTTTGCATTGCAATCCCCAATTGCGATGCGTAATCGTAATGTGATAAAAATCGTGCTTAATTTTGTTTATAACCGTAATCAGGAACCGTAATTTTGTATTTCATGTTTCGCATTTAACGTTGTGCTATTGTCGCCAAAATTCTTGTGTAGGTTGGGAGAAATAGTGGGAACAGTCAAAAATGTTTTTTTTTTGTTTTTTTTTCAAAAAGATGGTTTTCAGGCATCTTGCACACTACATGCGATTCCGATATATATGTTTTTTTTTTTTTTAATTTATTTATTTTTTTAATACGATCCGATTTTTGATTCCGATTAAAAAAAAAACGTAGCCGCATGCAGTACTTCTTTTCATCGGAATAAAAAAATCGGATCGTATAAAAAAATCGGAATCGCATGTAGTGGGCAAGAGGCCTTAAACTTCGTAAAATGATATTTTGCTGAGTCTAAAACCATTTTTCCTTTGAATTCTTAAAGTGGACCCAAATTAAAAATACAAGATTTCAGAAATAAAATCTATTTTCTAAATTATAATAATAAATAGCAGCCTTTTTTCAGCAGCATGATGACAAATATAAAATATTTTACATTTATTGGAGGAACCCCTCCCTTCCTTTCATATTGCCGGGACAGAATCCGGCAGACTGGTGGAGGAGATAAAAAAACAAAACACTGGCTGCTACTGATGATGTCACAGGGGAGGTGATCTCAGCTTGTGTGAGATTTCACATAGACCACGCCCCTTTGAGGGAGGGTAGCTGATGACAAACACACCCATGATCTAAAACCTCCTACTAAGCTCAGAAGTAATGGCTGCCACCTGTATAACCCTAGTTATGAAAGGAGAAGGGGGAAAAGCATGCACTGAAATGCTCATAGGCTTGAAGGAGTGTTTATTTATCTTTGTATGTCTCAGAGTGGTGCAACTACATATTTTTAATTAAAAAAATGTTTGGTTTGGGTCCACTTTAAGAACGATTTTCTCAAAAACCTCAAGGTCTTGTTGCCTTGTTCCCACTATTCCCCTTAGTATATGTAGCAATTTGGAGGCTTTGCTATTAATAACCACTAAAGTCGGCACAACATTACGCAAAGTCACTCATGATTAGGCAGTAGCCAAAAATATTTTAGTTAAGACCCTGCTTATGTAGAGTTGGTGAATCCTTAAAGGATACCCGAAGTGACATGTAACACGATGAGATAGAAATTCCAACTATAAAACACTTTCCTAGCAGAAAATGGCTTCTGAGAGCAAGAAAGAGATAAAAAGGGGAATTTCTTATCAGTGAGGGTCACACTGTAGTCACTTCCTGTCTGAGTCAGGACTGAGTCAGCCACTTACATACCTGATATTTAACTCTTTCAGACAGAGAAAGAAAACGAACACAGACATGTGTATGTACAGTGCCAAGCACACTAATAACTATGCTATCTCATCATGTCACATATCACTTCGGGTATCCTTTAAGGCTGGTTTCACAGTGGGACGTTAAAGTTCCACGTTACAGCAGCCAGTAACGCAGCCTAACTCACAGCACTGTAAAATCAATGTGCTGTTCACAGTGCCCACGTTGCGTTACATTGTAACGCAGCACGTTTAAACAAAGTGCTGCATGCTGTACGTTATACTGGGCTAAGCAGCGTTAGACTGTTTGCACATGCTCAGTAATGTTGGAGGAGGAGGTCTCCCCTCCTCCTCTGCAGCCAGCCACATGGCTAATTAATATTCACTGCACTGCAGAGACTCATGGTAGGACTGTAGTGTTGTCCGGATCATGAATGAATCGTTCATTTGATCCGGATCCTTTTTGTGAGTTGAATCATCCGGATCATCACAATGAACGATTCGGTTTACAGTGGATGTCTGTCTGGAAGAAACAGGAACATACAGAATGTACAGTGCAGGAAAAGTCCTGTCCTGCTAATCATTTCACACAGTCTGCTTCCCTAGTAAAATGATTCAAATGATGCGGTTCAAAGATCCGGATCTTTTCAATGATCCGATTCAAATGATCCGAATCCTCAAAAAGATCCGGACTTCCTATCACTAACCTGGAGCGGCTGCTTTGAGAGCTGCATAACGCTGCTCAATCTTACGTCCAACTTCAACACCACCATACGTTGCGTTAGGGGCACGTTATGCGACCTTAACGTCCCCTAAAACGCAACGTCTTAGTGTGTAAGTAGCCTAAACCTATTAAGTTACCCTGCCTCCGTGACTACTGAATGTTGTATCTTGCAGTAAGAAAGCGGAGTAGATTTTATAAGCTTTATTCCAAGATGTCAGCCACAGAACACATGCTGCTGTACAATCCTCTCAACCCAGCAAGAACAAAGACACAGGAAATAACATACACACCATAGAATCCTAACCTGTCAGCATCAACAGTGACACCTACAGGTCAGAGGTATGAACACCACACTGAACAAAACAAACTCCGACTCCTCAGGTTAGGATTCCACCAACTCCTCGTCTCAGACTCCTCTAATTTGCATATTACAATCTTGTTGATTGAAAGTATGTAACATGAAATTCCTCTCTTATCTGCCAACGCTTAGGAATTTTAAAAAGACAACTGAACTGAGAGGGATATGGAAGCTGCCATATTTATTCCCTTTTAAACAATACTAGTTACCTGGATATCGGCGGATCTTCTGCCTCTAATACTTTTAGTCATAGGCTAAAACTAGTCCTTTGTAAGAGTACTTGCAGAAAGTACAGACAGGAACAAAGAACATCTATCAGGCCCTAGGCAATGTAACTGTGGGTACATGTAAGAATGATGTGCAGGTACTCTGCAGGAGAATGAGGGGATTCTTCCTCTATTACACATTCTTCATGCATGATCTGAACGTCTATCAGACCCTAGGCAATGTAACTGTGGGTACATGTAAGAGTTATGTGCAGGTGCTCTGCAGGAGAATGAGGAGATTCTTCCTCTATTACACATTCTTCATGCACAATCTAAACATGGATCAGGCCGTAGGCAATGTAACTGTGGGTACATGTAAGAGTGATGTGCAGGTACTCTGCAGGAGAATAAGGAGATTCTTCCTCTATTACACATTTTTCATGCACAATCTGAACCAGGTTTATGGGTGATAGACACCTCTGTGTTCAATGTGCACAGCATTCTCAGTGGATTTCCTTCAGCTCTGTGCATATGGATAGTACTACTGTGTAACAAAGTAAACCTGAAACAGATTCAATTAGTTTTATACATGCCTGGGGCTTCCTCCAGCCCACTTCAGGCTAATCAGTCCCTCGCTGTCCCCCTCCGCCGCCTGGATCTTCTGCTATGAGTCCAGGTACTTGAGCCAGTCTGGCGTAGTGCGCATGCACACACTCCACTGCCGGGAGCGTACTACACCCGCGCAGCACTATTACGCAGGTGCAGAACGCTCCTGGCTGTGGAAGCGGCACGTGGCTGGACTGCGCTGACTGGCTGAATTAGTGGGAATCATAGCAGAAGATCCAGGTGGTGGAGGAGGACAACGAGGGACTGATTAGCCTGAAGGGGGCTGGAGGAAGCCCCAGGTATGTATAAAACTTTTCTTTTCATCCGTCTCGGGTACCCTTTAATTCGTAGTCACCAAACCAAATTTTAACATATCAAATTATTTGATTTCATGAGCAAAGGGAGTGCATAAATTTGCATAAACTAGCATCAACGCAGAATTATTTCCATCTCATTGACCATCTCTATTAGTGACACGGCTACACATCAGGCTTTATACTTACAGCATAGATGTTATTACGTATATATGAGATTCCTGTGTACACATCATATATACAATCAGATATGTACTGTATATCTGACTTTAAAAATATGGGGACTGCTTTTTGAAGCAACACCAGTAACTATTTTTGATTGATTTTATTTAATTTTTATGGACTAAGCACAGCTATTACTGTATATATAAATTATTTATGATGACTATTATCTGAGAAATAGAACATTTTATCATATTTTCTATTTTGATTACAGTTTAAATTCATTAGAAGTCGACGTCGGTGCATTTTTTCCGACTCCAGGCACCCAAATATTGCTCTGACTCCTTGACTCCGACTCCGAATGCACAGCCCTGACGAGCATGGCTCTAACCTGACCACAGCCTGCACCTTTTCTTCCATACCCGGGGTGACCATGCAATGCACTTTGCTGCTTTGATTCGGATGTTTCAGATTTACATTCTTGCTGCAAACAAGATTGCGTTACTTGATGCTAGGAAGCGCACATTGCTAATTCACTGACTGAAAGTGGAAGGGCCGTGTTTATACTACATATTAATTTACTTATGCTTCAGCCCTCCCTTCACTTCAAGACAGGACTTAAAGGGATACTGTAGGGGGGTCGGGGGAAAATGAGCTGAACTTACCCAGGGCTTCTAATGGTCCCCCGCAGACGTCCTGTGCCCATGCAGCCACTCCCCAATGCTCCGGCCCCGCCTCCGGTTAACTTCTGGAATTTCTGACTTTAAAGTCGGAAAACCACTGCGCCTGCGTTTAAAGTCGGAAATTCCAGAAGTTAACCTGGAGGCGGGGCCGGAGCACCGTTGAGTGGCTGCGCGGGCACAGGTTGTCTGAGGGGGACCATTAGTAACCCCGGGTAAGTTCAGCTCATTTTTCCCCGACCACCCCTACAGTATGCCTTTAAAGCTAACCTGTAAAAAGTAAAATCTCCCCTGGGGTGTAGACAGCTCGGGCCTGTGCAGTGGTGCGGACCCAATCCAGCCCGCTATTTCTGAAGAGAGCCGAGCGGGGCGGAGCTACTGAGCCTGCAGGAGCTGTCGACATGCGTCAACAAGCTATTTTCCGGGGGTTCCAGCGCTGGAACGGATGGAGGAGGGACAGGGGAAGCCTTTTGTATCCAGAGGGTTCCCCCTGCCAAGGTGAGTACCCCTTTTTTCCTTACTGGTACACCTTAGGAACTCCCCAAACCAAACGAAGCCATGTTGAGGAACATAAAACAGGTATTTGGACTGTTTTTCTTCCCCTCAGATACGCTCCACTTGCCCTATGGAAGTAAACACAGACGTGTTCAAATTGAGGGAAACTATACCTACACTTTATATGCAACAGGTCATTAATCAACGTGGAATTAGAAATGCGCATTGCTCCTTGGAAACCAATCAGGTTCTCTGCCAGTATCAATATTCCATCACTGCCTTAACTCTAAAATAAAGAACTTCTTTATTTCTATGGCCATTAAAAGAAAATAAAAACAAGCTGAGATGAAATGTTGGCTTCATGTGTCTGAGGCTTGTGTGTGAGATGGAGTGCTCCGAGCAGAAGTGCAGCCATGATCCCAGGAGAGCAGGAGTGATTACTGTATAATGACAGCACTGGCTGCATGTTTTCTTCCATCTACTGGAGACACAGGCAGAATTCATTCATTCTGTGTTTCTGTAGAATGGGTGATAGATCTGTGCTGTTGTCTCCCAGCAATAACAATTAGGAGACATACATCATTACAATGAAAGGGCATTTACCCCTTTTCTGACAGTGCTCCTACATCCCCTTGTAGGTGACAATGAGACCCCAGGCCCCGTGCTGTTGGTTGAAGATTTAAATGGTGACCACAATCCCAGATTCCCTTTATGTTTTGGCCAGAGCCTAATAGTTTATTATTACCATAGATCCTGTCGTCTTTCATTGATCCACCCAGGGGCGCCTTTAGGCATAGGCAGGACAGGCCTTTGCCTGGAGTGCCATTGGTGCTGGGGGCGCCATGTTGCGGGATTAAGCCCCGCCACCTGAGCTAAGCTCCCCTGACTAAGCCACACCCCCATGGGTGTTCTACTACTTGCTTCTGCTGCATCTGCTTAGCGTAAGTTGCAGGCAGCTGCCTTTGTTTCCCTCTGTGCCTTGTGCATCCTTTTCTCCCCCTTTGTGCCTCCTTCTGTCCCTTTTGTGCCTCCTTCTGTCTCCATGTGCCTCCTTCTGTCTCCATGTGCCATGTCTGACCCCCTATTTGCCTTTTGTCTCCCTTTATGCCTCCTGTCTCCCTTTGTGCCTCTTTCTGTCTCCATGTGCCTCCTTCAGTCCCCCTGTGCCACCTCTGCCTCCTTCTGTACTCCTTTGTGCCTCCTTCTGTCTCCCTTTGTGCCTCATGAAAGTGAAGCCCTGCCTATGTATATTTTCTGGTGAAACGCTGCCCAAATTATGTGTATTTTTTGGTGAAACTCTGCTCGCATTCTGTATTTTCTGGTGAAACATTGCCGCATTTACATGTATTTTTCTGGTGACACGCTGCCACAATACGTGTAATTTCTGGTGAAACGCTGACTCATTACGATTGTTTTCTGGCGAAACCCTGCCACATTACAATTTTTTTTGAGTGAAACATTGCCACATTACAATTATTTTCATGGGGGGTCGCCACGGAGTGGGGGAGGCGCCACAGGTTTTTCTCGCCTGGAGTGACAAAATGGCTAGAGGCACCCCTGGATCCACCATAGTGTGACAGTTTATACACAAGTTATGTCATATTGTCGGACATTAAGAAGGAACCTAAAGGGCTCTTTCACACTGGGGTGGTGTGTTAAATTGACGCACTGCTACCGCACTCCAGTGCAAACACATGGGGTAGTTTATATTACTTGCAGTGCGGCCCGCCGGAAGTCCTCGATTACATTACCACGTGATGTAAGAGTGAACAGAGGCACCAGCAGGATAAAAGGTTCTAAAAGGCTTAAAATCCCTCAGGAGGTGGTGGTGGACTCGCCTTCCCGAAGCAGACAACATGCCGTCAGTTTTATGACAACAGGTTTATTAATATACTCCAAAACAAACAGTGCAACGCGTTTCACGGGTATGTTCCCGCTTCCTCAGGCAATAAACAGGAGTACACTGTAAAGACAGAGACAGATAGCGTGTCTCTGTCTTTATTTACAGTGTACTCCTATCTGTTTATTGCCTGAGGAAGCGGGAACATACCCGTGAAACGCGGTGCACTGTTTGTTTTGGAGTATATTAATAAACCTGTTGTCATAAAACTGACGGTATGTTGTCAGTTGAAGAGCTGTAAACTGAAAGATTTGCATATTTCCCATAAAATTGCTCTTTTCTGCTGCTGTACTCATCTGTCCCCATTTGTAAAAAATCTTTATTAGACATTTGGTTATCTTCCCATGTCAGTTGTGTCGGTTTGGTGGATATGGTTGCAGGAGTTGCTCTCCACAGACTAGAGAAGTCTACCTGAAATATTCCCCTAAAGTTTGAACAACATTATGTATCAGCCCAAACACAAATATTGTGATTTTTTTTTTCCACATGTCCCCGACTGTTGGAGCTCATGTTTGAAAGCCAATATAAAGCCTTTCTTTTAACTTTTTAGCAGCCAATTTATTAAGAGGCTTGCAAGTTCTCCAGGCAAATTTATTTTAGCACTTTTTTTTTCTTCTTTGTGAAATTTTCTTGCTTCTAATTTGTATTTATGGCCATTTGTCACTAGGGGGCAGTGTGAGACAATAACCGAGGACTTCTGCTTTCAGTTTCTATGGTTCCTGCTGGTAGAGAGAGATGAAAGCATTCCAAGAATTTACAGCACAACGAGCAGTGCAAACGAGATAACTCTATTGAAGCTGCTAATGAGTTGAAAGACAGTGTATACTTTGGCCTCAATTCACTAAGCTTAACTCCTGTCTTTAACCACCTTAGCGGTATGGACGAGCTCAGCTCGTCCATTACCGCCAGAGGGTGCCGCTCAGGCCCTGCTGGGCCGATTTTGATAAAATAAAAAGCAGCACACGCAGCCGGCACTTTGCCAGCCGCGTGTGTTACCTGATCGCCGCCGCAGAGCGGCGATCCGCCACATGCAGCGGCGAAAGAGGGTCCCCCCAGCCGCCCGAGCCCTGCGCAGCCGGAACAAACAGTTCCGGCCAGCGCTAAGGGCTGGATCGGAGGCGGCTGACGTCAGGACGTCGGCTGACGTCCATGACGTCACTCCGCTCGTCGCCATGGCAACGAGGAAAGCCAAACAAGGAAGGCTGCTCATTGCAGCCTTCCTTGTTAATTCTGATCGCCGGAGGCGATCGGAATTACGCTTCAGGAGCGCCCTCTAGTGGGCTTTCATGCAGCCAACTTTCAGTCGATCTCAATAGAACACCAGGGTGGTTAATAACTCTTCTGAGCTTTTTTACAGTTATCACAATTATATCACCATGGTGATAACTGTAAAACAGCTCAGAAGAGGTATTAAAGACAGGAGTTAAGCTTAGTGAATTGAGGCCATTGTCTTTAGTTGTAGTTTAAACGGAGACAATGTAAATGGAAAAGCTGTTTAGTGGAACACTTTAATTTTTTCTGCTTAAAGGATACCCGAAGTGACATGAGATAGATCTGTGTATGTACAGTGCCTAGTACACAAATAACTAGGATGTGTTCCTTTTTTTTCTTTCTCTGTGTGAAAGAGTTAAATATCAGGTATGTAAGTGGCTGACTCAGCCCTGACTCAGACAGGAAGTGAGTACAGTGTGAACCTCACTGATAAGAAATTCCCCTTTTTATCTCTTTCTTGCTCTCAGAAGCCATTTACTGCTAGGGAAGTGTCAGGACTGAGTCAGCCTCTTACATACCTGATATTTAACTCTTTCAGTCAGAGGAAGAAAAAAAAAAGGAACACAGCATAGTTATTAGTGTGCTAGGCACTGTACATACACATGTCTACATACACATGTCTATCTCATCATGCCCCACATCACTTTGGGGATCCTTTAACGCACTAGCATTTTTATTAATATAGATTGTACCAAGACAGACACGATTCACAAATGGTACATGCTCATTAACTGTAAAGGACTGCATTTTTTTACTTGGCATGTGCAAGTTCAAAAGTGTTATGCACGCCCTCTTTCCTTTGTGCACGAGAAGTCCTTTCTGGGGCATTACAAGAACCCAGCTCCCCCTCCCCTTGCAAAATTGTCTTTGGGTCCCCTGGGAACCAAACCTTTGCCAATGAAACCCATTCACACCCCTTTACCCCAGAGAAGCACAGGAAGTGGTGAGATATTTACCGGGTTCCAGCATGTGGGTTTCCACTGTACTTCCCGCTAGCTCTGTCTCCTGATCACGTGACTCACATTGGTCATGTGATAGGGAAAGGGCGAATGGCAGCAGAGTTTGTACAGCTGTTAAACATGGAGAAGACCCATAGTGCTGGAGTAGTGGGAAGAAACTCGTGTATGCCCTGTTCAAAAGCGCTTCTGCTAAGAAGCACATGATGTAGCCATCCTGCCAACATGGTTATTCAGTACCTGTACAAAGTATATTCTCTGTGTAATCATATTGCCTGATTTGTGGTTCTGTGAAATCAGCTCTGAAACAGTTAATAGTCTGCAGAGCTTAGAGATTGCCCTCCTACATCTAAGGTGAAAATTCCTCTCACCAATAGGAGAGCAGCTGTTATAATGTGGAAATGTGTAGGCAGTGAAAGAAAGTCTTAGCTCAGAGAGAGAGGAAGGGGCTAGATCAGGCATCGGCAAACTTGGCCCTCCAGCTGTTGAGGAACTACAAGTCCCACAATGCATTGCAGGAGTCTTACAGCCACAGTCATGACTCATCGATCCGGACTGCCAGATATTTTTCTGCAATCTTTCTAAAGATTGTATGGTGTGTGTTGGATTGTCAATTTATTAATATACACATCCTAGCAATTTTGTTAGAGTTTCCAATCATTTTTATCATAATTGGGGGAAAAATTGAACATAGGTGTGTGGTACATTGTAACATTTCAAAAATATGACCAATCAGTCAGAAAAATTGATTGCAATTCTTAAATTGAACAGATATTTAAAAAATTGTATGGTGTGTGGCCACCTTAAGCCTGGAGCAGAGAGAACTAGAAAAGGCTGGAGAGAGATCGGAGGAATTACACAGTGTTCCAGAATCGAGCTGTCTGTGAGGTGAAATGCTTCCTCCACAGTGTCCTGTGACTTCATCCTTTCTGAAGAAGAGTGTTTACAGACCACTTACTGTTTCCTCCTGCCTCATCTGAAGGAACTATTCACAAGGCCAGTTTTCAGTGAGTGATTTTCTGTGAATTGTAACTTTCACAAAATCAGGCCTCCCAAGGTCTTATGCAACACAGTTTGTAGTTAGGACTAGAAACAAAAACTGTCATATTGGCCTAACAATCTGCTCTGGGGTGTCTAGGCCTATCAGAAGAGGATCATTTATATAAATCTAATAATCCAGCTTGTTTCATCTTCCTGCTGCTGCTCTCCTGAGTTAAGCTTTTCCCTAAACCTTTGTGGATTACAAACCCTGTTTTATATATGAGCTCCAAATGTCGGCCTGCTGATTAGACTAACATTGGCCAATTTTTAGGGAAATTAGCTTAATTAAATGTTTACCTGAGTTTGATTATAACAGACAGTTTATATATTTGTCATATTTTTAGTGCACTTAATGATTTACTGGGATTTTTGGGATTTGACATCTTGGGATTTTCTGATACTTTTTTGGTCCAAACCCTTTCCAGAGGCTTTGGAGGTGTTGATATTCCACTATTGCCATAACTGTGAGTTCAGCTCAAGCAGTGCAACTTAGTGTGCACCGCAAATAAAATTTTCAAAGTAGGCACGCTACTGCTGTGGCATGCACTACTAACTAGTGTTGGGCGAACAGTGTTCGCCACTGTTCGGGTTCTGCAGAACATCACCCTGTTCGGGTGATGTTCGAGTTCGGCCGAACACCTGATGGTGTTCGGCCTTTTTAGTTCGGGTTCGCCCGAACTATTCAATGCCCGCCGAACAGGGCCCTGTTCGCCCAAACATGCCGCAATACGGCCCCCCTATGGGGTCGCAGGCATAAGGGGGGAGCATGCCCCGATCGCGGGGGGGGGGGGGGGTTGGAAATTCCCCCCACCCCCTCCGCTAGCGCTCCCCCCTCTGCCCGCTTCCCCATAAAAAAAGTTTAAGGCAAGTTAAATAGTACCTGGTGGCTGGCAGTGGCAGTGGAGTGAGGAGGAGGAGTCCGAGTAGCAGAGTGACGCGTTGAGGCCGGGCAGCGGGCGGTTCAGCGGTAGTACCCTTGTGGTACTTCCGCCCTTTCTCTGACCTCACGTCCTCTGCATACGAGGGTACGCGTCATCACGTAGAGGACGTGAGGTCAGAGAAAGGGCGGAAGTACCACAAGGGGGTGGGGGGAATTTCCAACCCCCCCCCCCCGCGATCGGGGCATGCTCCCCCCTTATGCCTGCGACCCCATAGGGCCCCCAAAATGGGCATGTTCGGGGGTCCCATTGACTTCCATTGAGTTCGGCGTTCGGGCCGAACATGCCGAACATCTGGCCCATGTTCGGCCTGTTCGGCCCGAACCCGAACATCCAGGTGTTCGCCCAACACTACTACTAACGTACTCACGCTCGCCCCAAAACGAACAACGGCTGCTCCAACTTTCCCACTCTGGACCCTGTCAGCTCCAGTGACTTTGTAGGATAAGATCCTCACACTTTGATTGGCCCAATAGGCTGCCTGTCAAGTAACAGGCAGCCTATTGGGCCAATCAAAGTGCGGAGATCTTCTCCTACAAAGTGAATCAACCCCCAAGTCAGCTAGCTGATTGTACAAGCTGTTAGTCAGTATTTCTCCTGTCTGGTTCTCTGGGAAATTGTTGATGTTGCTGAAACCCAAGAGAAGCTGAAGAGGTGTCTGACACTTCCGCTGCCCGGAGGATCAACTGTATACACATCACCCTGGCAACAGGGACGTGAGCCCTCTGCTGCGCATGCGCACTGTCCCAGTTTGAAACATATATTGTATGGCTCTCACGGAATTACATTTTAAAATATGTGGCGTTTATGGCTCTCTCAGCCAAAAAAGTTCCTGACCCTTGTGTTAAAATTAACAATTTACCTTCTAGCAATATGTTCTATCTTTATTACTAGGGCTCCAGATCCAATACAATTGCTTAGCATTATACTGCTGGTTTATGTGTATCACTGGAGGTTGTGGGTGTCACCAGAGTTGGAAAAGACCCATCTAACACAGCTTCATCTACAGGTGCACTAAACACAGCAGAGCATTGTATTTACTACTGTGCTGTGGAACTCTGTTCTTTCCGGCAGCTGCACACGATGTGCTGCACAGTGCTGCTCCTCAGGATTCCGGATATCAGGGTAACCCGGATATCCAACCATTTTTACGCTATCCGGATCAGATTCCAGATTTCTCTAGAAATCTGGTTAGCTATCTGCGGATATTCGGCCGCATAACCCGAAAATCCGCGGATATCCGGATCCGAAATACTGTAACTAAGGAGCTGACGTCCTGGAGCCAATCAGAGGGCTTCCAGCAGAAGCCCTAGCAACCAATAACAGAGGGAAACCCTGGCCAGCCCCACCTAACCTCATTGATCCAATCAGAGGGCTCCCAGCCTAAACCCTGGCACCCAATCACAGAAAGGAACACTGGCCAGCCCTCCTGTATAATAAGGAGGGCTGCCATGATGAGACATATCGTATTAGCTTGCTGAATGCTCACTGAGAGACATGCTCCAGTGCTGGTGGCCTAGCAAGGGGGCTGTACACAGTTATAAACCTAAAGCTGTTCAGTGATTAACCCCTTCACTACTATCACTACACTATTGTTAAATTGTTAATTAGCTTGATTGATGTCATTGTATGACAGAGTGTGTGCTCCAGTGCTGCTGGCCTAGCAGTGATAAACCGAAAGCTGTTCAGTGATTAACCCCTTCACTATTACTACACTATTGTTAATGCATTAATTAGCTTGATGTCATTTGTGTGACAATCAGAGTGTGTGCTGCTGCAGCTTCTATGTGTCTGTGTGTGTGATGTGCACAGACCAGGCCAGCTGCTGCCTGCTGGCCAGCTATTAGCCTTAGCTATAGGTTAGGGATTAGGGGATAGGATTACTGTGTTATTGTGTACTTAGTACTGTAGTACTGCAGTCAGTGCTAGTAGTTGTTAGAGTAGTAGTACTACTGTGTTAGCTTTCTACAGAACTGCTGTGCGGTGAGCAGTGCCAGTGTAACAGTTAGTGTGCACTAGTGTCTTCTCTTCTGCTGTCTGACTTGACTGGCACGTGTCACAAGCCGCTTGCAAGTGCCACGTGTCAAATGACACATGGCAAGTGACACGTGACACGTGCTAAGTGCTAATTGCAACATGCCACGTCCGGCATGCTCCTGGCACACATTACACCTGCTGCATTGCCCTGCTCCTGCTGCCTTTGTAGCTCCCACTGCCAGGCCAGGGTGCCACAGGCCACTGATACCACCTATATTTAACCCAATTTTTGGAGGTGTCTTGGCTGAAAACTGCCATGTCCCAGTTGTGCGGTTGGACTTTGGACACAATGTGGGCTGCACGACCGCTGTCTGGAACCTACTCCTGATGTTAATTGACAGTCGTTTTTTTTTTTGGGGGGGGGGGGGGGATTTTAAGTCCCCACATCATCAATTAGTGCTCCCCTTTACAAAATAATGATGCTACATGCCTCATATACCCTAAAAAACGTTTTTAAACCACTTTAACCTCTAGCCGACTGCGTCACGCCGATGGCTCTGTTTTGCAGGGGATCGCGCGTAGGCATCTCCTGATCGGTGAGCGGAGCTCCTCCTTCAGTCCCCGAGCAGCAATAGACTGTTAGATGGCGTAATCGCCGTCTAATTACCCGTACAGTGCTGCAATCAGCAGCAGTGCTGTACAGGGGACAGCCGTATGACACGGCTGTCCCCTCCTGAGCCACAGAGGTGATTGGCTGAAGCCTATGACAGCTGATCACGGGGATTGGCAGGCGGGGGGAGGGAGGTAGGGGGGTATACAATGGATAAAAAAAAAACCCACAATTTTATTAAAAAAAAAACCCATAAATTAACACATACAAATAAACAAACGCCTGGGGGGCGATCGGACCCCACCAACAGAGAGCTGTGTTGGTGGGGAGAAAAGGGAGGGGATCACTTGTGTGCTGTGTCATGTGGCCCTGCAGCTTGGCCTTAAAGCTGCAGTGGCCAATTTAATGAAAATGTGCCTGGTCTTTAGGGGGGTTTAACACTGCTGTCCTCAAGTGGTTAAGGCCACTTCTGGTTTTCTACCCGGATATCCAAATTCGTCGGATATCTGATTCGGATCGGGAAATTTTGAACTTTGATATCTGACCCGGATCGGATATCTGGGTATCCGGATCCGAATCTGATCCGGATTTTGAAAAGGGGTATCCGAGCAGCACTGGTGCTGCATACCTCTGCCTTCTGATCATGTGACATGCGTCAGGAGCTGGGGAATGGCAGCATACAGCTAGTAGCTGCTGAGTCGATGGAGGAGAGAGGGGTGGTTGTTTTACTGGTCACACTTGGAGGGCCCTATGCCATGCCATTTTTCAGGGGCCCTGTTCTTTACTACATGCTGATTTCCTTATTGGGATTCAGGAATATGCCTGAAATTTGAATTTCCGTCAAGAGCAATATTATAGCTGAAAGATTGTTATTGTGCTGACATCATCACACACTGCTAATTCTTCCTGCCAGAAAGGGGCGTGTCTCAGACCAGGTTTGAGGATCTTGCCCACCCAGCACAAAGCCAGTCTTTCAGTTGACAGGAATACTGGTGACAATCCGTTCTGGCCGAGGCAGAGGTGAGAGAGGCTCCAGCCTCAGGGCGCAGTGTAGGAGGGGTGCAGGGTGGGGCAGAGGCTCCAGCCTCAGGGCGCAGTGTAGGAGGGGGTGCAGGGCGGGGCCAAAGCAGAGGCTCCAGCCTCAGGGCGCAGTGTAGGAGGGGGTGCAGGGCGGGGCCAAGGCAGAGGCTCCAGCCTCAGGGCGCAGTGTAGGAGGGGGTGCCGGGGCGAGGCAGAGGCGAGAGAGGCTCCAGCCTCAGGGCGCAGCGTGGGGAGTGGCACACAACTCGCTCAGCTATCATTCCCCTCTTGTGTTTGAAGCAGAGAGAAATAAGAAGAGGGGATACATAGCAGTGACTGCAAGCCAGATAACTAGAGATTAAGGTGTTGGGGGCCCTGGGGCATTGCTTAGTCTAATAGCAATCTGTGTGTGATGGCTGGGGTGGGAGGGATGGGGGAGGGGCCTCTTAGTGTAATAGCAATCAGTGTGTGACGGCTGGAGTGGGAGGGATGGAGGAGGGGCCTCTTAGTCTAATAGCAATCAGTGTGTGATGGCTGGGGTGGGATGGATGGGGGAGGGGCCTCTTAGTGTAATAGCAATCAGTGTGTGACGGCTGGGGTGGGAGGGATGGAGGGGCCTCTTAGTGTAATAGCAATCAGTGTGTGACGGCTGGGGTGGGAGGGATGGAGGGGCCTCTTAGTGTAATAGCAATCAGTGTGTGACGGCTGAGGTGGGAGGGATGGGGGAGGGGCCTCTTAGTGTAATAGCAATCAGTGTGTGACGGCTGGGGTGGGAGGGATGGGGGAGGGGCCTCTTAGTGTAATAGCAATCAGTGTGTGACGGCTGGGGTGGGAGGGATGGGGGAGGGGCCTCTTAGTGTAATAGCAATCAGTGTGTGACGGCTGGGGTGGGAGGGATGGAGGAGGGGCCTCTTAGTGTAATAGCAATCAGTGTGTGACGGCTGGGGTGGGAGGGATGGGGGAGGGGCCTCTTAGTGTAATAGCAATCAGTGTGTGACGGCTGGGGTGGGAGGGATGGAGGGGCGCACTTTGGTGTCTCAGCCTCGGGTGTCGGAGGACCTTGTCCCGCCTCTGCTTTTAGCACTACACTACCTTCAGCTATGCAAAGCTACCGAGATCCCTGGGGGGGGGGGGGGGGCAGATATGTATTCAACATTACAGATAACAATCAAATTTAAACGGTATAATGGTACATTTTGTCTGGACTGCAGGATTAGAAACGCTAGACAATTCCTTCAAGAAATTATAATGCTCAAAATTGTTTCCTTTTTACTCTGTTGGAATTATCACATTGTCGCACGCTGTGCTATAATCCCACAGGGCTTCCGTGCCGAAGTATAGTCAATTATCACTGTGTATTATGCCGCCTGCAACATTTGTGTGAGTTGGTTTGTCAAGCCCTTTTATCCTTGTACTAGATTCTCTTTTTGATTTCATCTGCTGCTTTTCTGATTGTTTTATCTGAACAGCTATATGGATCTGCTCCCTCTCTGTATATCAAGTAGCTTCTTTTCTTTCCTCCTCATTCACCTTGGTCCCCTTTTTTTATTTATTTAATTTCAAAACCCTGCTTAAGTGTAGCAGCCAGAATTCTATTAAAGTGAACCTTCCACTAAAAAGAACAGTTCTCAAAGTAATGCATATACATAACACCCGCCATCCACTACATAACCTCTCCCCCACTGCTGGCTTCCCTAAGCGCTTAGTCAGTCTTCAAAGCACGTACCGGCATTCTGAAATCTACAGTATATTTGCATAGGTATTGGTGCACGGAACAGGTAAAGTCAGGGCCGGATAATCTGGGTGTTTGCTGTTCTGATGATGATAACTTGAGGCTACTTGCACACCAAGACGTTGCGTTAGGTGCTACGTTAAGGTCGCATAACGTGCACCTAACGCAAGGCCTGGTGCTCTTCGATGTGGACGTCAGAGTGAGCCGCGTTGTGCAGCTCACTCTGGTGTCCGTGATGCCGTGATGCGCACTCTTGGACGCATGCGGCATCACGTGGTCCCGCCGGCCAATCGCCGCACAGAGCGGCCGCACCAGGAGGTAAACACTGCACGTCACAACGTGCAGTGAATATTAATTAGCCATGTGCCTGGCCGCTCTCCGCTCCTCCCCAACATGACTGAGCATGTGCAAACAGTCTAACGCGGCTTAAGCCGCTGTAACGCTATAGTATGCTGCACTTTCGAAAGAACGCTCCCTGCAGTCTCTGTGTATGTGCTTTGTTTATTAGTTACAGACAGGGTCTCTGCTCTCAATTTCAGCTTGTCTGAGGGGGGAGGGAGCTGCCCAAGCTGAGAAACTGTGAGAATCCCTGACTGGAGTGCAGATAATTCACTATGTAATAAAAAGTTCTAGTATACTGTAACAAAATATCTATCTACTTTTACATATATAATGTGTACATACATACATACATACATACACACATACACACATACACACATACACACATACACACATACACACATACACACATACACACATACACACATACACACATACACACATACATACACATACATACACATACATACACATACATATACATACATACATACATATACATACATACATATACATACATACATACATACATACATACATACACACACACACACACACACACACACACACACACACACACACACACACATACACATACACATACACACACACACACATACATACATACACACACATACATACACACATACATACACACACACATACATACACACACACATACATACACACACACATACACATATATATGTATATACACACACACACACACACACACACACTTCCTGGTTAGCGGCCATGTTTTATGTTTTAAACACTGCCTAAAACTGGCGATTGAAAGCCAGGATCGTGGCGGGAAGTGGTGGAAATGGCAAAGAGGAGATCAGTGACTGGTTTGGTATGTTTTTTATTGTACCAATCGGCCAGTACAGGTTCTCTTTAAAGAGGAACGTTACCCAAAGATAGTAGTAGGAGGAAAACATAAATTCATACATTGCAAAGTGAGAAGATAAAAAAGACGATACATCAAGGAAGGATTGATATTCGCTGTGTAATTCATTCATGTTGCTTGATCCACTCTGGGCCTGCTGATCAAAATCTTTACTGCTGGCAGAGCAGGAAAAAAAAAGTGACAGCACCAACTGCCATTAAACACACTCGCTAACAATGTGATAGGCTAAAATAGATTTATATATATTTCCTGCAGCCTCCATGTCAGCACATTAGCTGAGTTGCTCCGCCCCTCAAACCAGCTGTTCTGCTGCCATGGAGGCTGCAGGAAAGGAAAATGACTGTTAGGTAAGTATACATTTTTCTATAATTTAACTTCTCACTTTATGTATGGATTTATGTTTTTACCCTGCTACTGTCTTATGGTAAAGTTTCTTTAAGTTATCAAAAGTGTACCATTTGCTGCCAGCTCCATAGACTTTAATTGCAGATGAACTTCTAGGACCTTCAGGGCAGCTCTGCAGACCCCATCTCTGTAAAAAAGGTGTACAAAGTGTCCAAAAACCCACACAGTAGCATAGCAGAGGGGGAGCAATGGCAAAATGTTGTGCAAAAAAATACGTATTTTATGCAAACTCTTCTTAAACTGTTTTTAAATAGATGTCAATGGCCTCCACGTTTAGCAGTTAATAGCAAAGTGTCCATACATGCTAGAATCACCCAATGTGCATGCTATGTTAACTAACTACTTGCCGACTGCTCGCGCCAATTGGCGTGAGCAGTGCGGCAGCCCCAGGATCGCTCCATGCCGATTGGCGTGAGCAGTGCGGCAGCCCCAGGACTGATCCACGCCGATTGGCGTGAGCAGTGTGGCAGCCCCAGGACCGCTCCACGCCGATTGGCGTGAGCAGTGCGGCAGCCCCAGGACCGCTCCACGGCGATTGGCGTGAGCAGTGCGACAGCCCCAGGACCGCTCCATGCCGATTGGCGTGAACGGCTGTCTATGGGGCTAGCAGGAGATCGTGCGCTCACTGCGCGCGCATCTCCTGCTTAGAAGGCGGAGCTCCGCTCCATTCGGAAGACCGTCTAATTACCCCCTACAGTGCTGCGATCAGCAGCAGCGCTGTACTGGGTACAGCCGTATGACATGGCTGTCCTCTCCATAGGCTGGGGAGACATTGGCTGTCATAGCCTGAAGCCTATGACAGCCGATCACACTGATTGGCTGGCGGGGGGAGAGGGGGGAATAATAAAAAAGAAAATGCACATTTTAATTAAAAAAAAAAAAAACTGGGGGGCGATCAGACCCTACCAACAGAGAGCTTGGAGAGGGGTGGAATCACTTGTGTGCTGTGTTGTGCGGCCCTGCAGCTAGGCCTTAAAGCTGCAGTGGCCATATTAATAAAAAATGTCCTGGTCACTAGATTTTTTGTTACATTTTTAAGTCCGTAAAATGATTCTGCAGCGCAATTCAGAATGTCATTGCTTTGGGGCTTCCTATACTTAGTATAGTAAGTCCAGGGCTGGGAATGGGTTTGATGTGTGCGCGCGGCCCTGTTCCTCAGTCTTTGGAGGAGGGATTGACACATGTGGCGTTCCCCATTGTTTATCGGTTATTAAGAGGATATGGCGCTGGATCATTTCCAAGGATACAGTTGTGGGAATAACGAAAGGTAATTATTTATAGTTAATATAATTAGAGGACTTTTTCATGGTTTTGTTTTTATTTTAAGTCTTTGTGGAAAGGTTCAGACTTTGGGAAATATTTTGTCGATTAAGGAAACCTTGTTAAACATGAGAGAACTCACACTGGTCAGAAACCACATTCATGTGCTGAGGGTGGGAAATGTCTTGTACAGAAATCACAGCTTGTCAGACATGAAAGCTCTCACACTGGTGAGAAGCTCTATTCATGTATTAAAGAGACACTGAAGCGAGACTAAATTTCGCTTCAGGTCTTATATATAGCAGGGGCACGTGTGCCCCTGCTAAAACGCCGCTATCCCGCGGCTTAACGGGGGTCCCTTCACCCCCAACCCACCCCCCGCAAAAGTTGGTCGTAAAATGGTCGCTGGTAATCTTCTTCCTGGAGGCAAGGCTAACGGCTGCAGCCCTGCCTCCCAGCGCGTCTATGAGACGCGCATCGCCGCCTCTCCCCCGCCCCTCTCAGTGAAGGAAGACTGAGAGGGGCGGGGGAGAGGCGGAGATACGCGTCTGACAGACGCGCATGGGGCAGGGCTGCGGCGGTTAGCCCTGCCCCAACCAGGAAGCGCTCCCCCGCTGCACGGAGGGGGTTTGGGGGGACAGGGACCCCCGTTAAGCCGCGCTATAGCGGCGTTTTAGCAGGGGCACGCATGCCCCTGCTAGCTATGAGGTCTGAAGCGAGATCTATTCTCGCTTCAGACTCTCTTTAAGTGGGGGAAATGTTTTGCATGGAAATCACAACTAATCACACATGAGAGATAACACACTGGTGAGAAGCCCTTTTCATGTGCTGAGTGTGGGAAATGTTTTGCACAGAAAGCAGAGCTTATTTTACATGGCAGCTTTCATACTGAATATAAGCCCTATTCATGTTCTGAGTGTGGGAAATGTGTTGGGAATAAATCACTGCGTCAGACATGAGAGGTCTCACACAGGTGAGAAGCTCTTTTTTTATGTGCTGAGTGTGGGAAACGTTTAACATAGAAATCAGAGCTTATTTTACATGGAAGCTTTCACACTGGAGATAAGCCCTGTTCATATTCTGAGTGTGGGAAATGTGTTGTGGTCATACACAGAAGATAAGAAATATCGCAGTTCCAAGGGCAAAGACAAAAGCAGGTCAGGTACAATTTTAAGGTCAGTGCAGGCAGCAACCACAACGAGGTCAAAGGTAAAGCAAGGTCACACACGAGAGGTCCAGGACCGGAAGTAATACACACCCAACAGAGCAACCCTAAATCAACTATATGCTATACCAGGAAAAAGCACACTGACGGGGAGAGGCTGAACAACCATAGGCTGTCAAAAGCAAATTAATCGCCTTTTAGCTGCTAGCGCCTGAATGATTAGGATGGGCGTGTCCCTGCACAACTCTAGTGCCCGTACGCACACCCACGCCTAGAGCAATTCCGGAGATGCCACACGCCCAAGAGGAAGCCTGCCCACCATGTGCAAACCCGGAAGCTGGGGACTCAGGCCGGCTCTCAGAAGAACAAGCCACATCGCTGGATCCGGCAGGTGAGTTTCCAACATTATACCCCCTACAAGTAGTAGTGGCCCCTCTGGAAACCCTTATCAAAGCTACGTAATTAGGGAAATTAGATTTCAGTTTTTCAATTGAATTAACTCACAATTTGGGAAAGAGGCGCCCTGGTGTATAAAAGCTTTTAAAAGCAGTTTAAAATAGAAAGGGAAAAGAGGTAGCTTACCTCAATGACGAAATATTTATATCATTAAAAGATTTTATTTAGCACAGGCAACACGTTTCACGGGTCTGAGTCCGCTTCCTCAGGCCAATAACCGTGCCAAATGAAGAAGTTCGATTTAGCATAGGGAGCCTCTTCAATTAACCGATCTACATGAATTTGTCTGTCTGGAATCCAACACCTTTCATCTGGTCCATAACCCTTCCAATCGATGAGGTATTGGAAGGGAATTCCTCACCCAATGAGTCTTATATTCTTTCAACCGCATACTCTGGTTCCCCTTCAACCTCTACAGGAGGGGGTGGGGCAGCTCACTGATCTTCATTAGAAATGGGGAAAAAAACCTCCCCTAACAGAACGGGGCAAAGCAACCATGTAAGTTACTTAACCACTTTATCCACCACTACAGTATATCTAGGTCCTCTGTGACTTCATCTAAGCCACGAATCAGTAGATATACGTCTTATAGCAGAAACAGTGCTGTGCAGGATTGGGCTTGCTCCTGTGCACATTTCTGGCACTATCTGACGCAGCACTAATTGGTGAACGGGAATATATGTTTCCTGAGCTAATGAGATTGATTTTTACCAGTAATACTTTTATTTTCTCAGTTCATAGTGAAAAATACACTCTGTAGCATTATTTCAGAATCAAATATCTTCACCATAAATTGTGACAGGAACATAATCTAAGTTTTGTGATAAGCGGTAAGAATAGCCAAGCAAAATGAGTGCTTTTTATCTACAGTAGCACTTTTTATTTTTAAACTGGAATTGGTAAACGTGAGAAATAATGTTTTTTTTTTTTCTATTTCTTTCCTTGTTTCCCATTAAAATTCATAAAAAACAAAATTGTTCGAGGGAAAAAATGGCATACAAGGAAAGCCTAGTTTGTCTTGAAAAAAACAATATATATTTCATTTCTGTGTCATAAGTAGGGATAAAGTTATTGCTGATTAAATAAGGACATAGCTAAACTGTCAAAACTGCTCTGGCCCATAAGTGGGAAACAAGGTCTGGATGTGAAGTGGTTAAAGTACTCCCGTATCAATGTTTAGAGAGCTGCAATAAGAAAAGCATCACTGCACAACTCACCTACTCCTGGATCCCTTTACTGCGTTTTCCACCTTGTCAGCTCTGCCGTTATGCCACTTTGTCTCTTGTAACTTCCAGCATCTTCACCGCTATGGTGGTGACCCGAAAGTAACCCAAAGGTACTTCCTGGTCACCGACATAGCAATGGAGATGCCGGCTGATAGAAAAGTACACGGTGGCAGAATGCTGACCGGGCACAAAAGGCAGCGACGGGATCCAGGAGTAGGTGAGTTGTGCAGCAATGCCTTTTTTTTTTGGGGGGGGGGGGGTGTCTCTCAAAATGGCAGCGGTACAAGGGGACGAGATAGAGGAGGATAACTGCCATTTCCTCCCCGCTCATATCCGACATTCTAGTCAATCGAAGATTTCTGCTGACTAGAACGGGGGTCCCTGGGGGCACTGAACTTAAAGAATGGTGCTGTGACATTTGCCTCAGCACCATTCACTCAAAGGCATGCATGTCAATCAAACCCCCTTTCGGTTAAGGGGTACTTTAACCAATAAACTTAGGACCCAGTTTGGATATAGGTTGACAACGTAGAATGTTCCAGGTTGAGAGCCAAACCAAATCCTCGGGTAGCAGCTCATTACCTGGGGTACAGTGTCGATCTGCAAATCATTTTTACGGTTTCACCGTAGACTCCAGATTCTCCCTCACTTGACACCATACGGAGGACATGTGTGAAATCTAATCCTCCAGGCTGAGAAGATTGAAAGGTGGGCCAGGCAGAGAAGAGAACTTAGGCTTCAGACCTGTCACAATCTGAAAAGGAGACATTTTAGTGGAGGAGATTGCCCTTTCGGTCTGGCCGTTAGTTTCAGGATGGAACCCAGGAGAAAAGGACCAAAAAAAAAAATCCTCAGACGAGTTCAAAACAAATGTCAAAACCTGGACTCCTCTATTAGATAACATCAAAGCAGCACAGTGGCGTAGTGGTTATTGCTCTTGCCTTGCACCGCTGGTTTGAATCCCAGCAAGGGCACTATCTTTAAAGGGGCACTATGGCGAAAAACTGTAAAATTTTAAATATGTGCAAACATATACAAATAAGAGTAAAATGAGCCATAAATTACTTTTCTCCTATGTTGTTGTCACTTACAGTAGGTAGTAGGAATCTGACAGAAGCGACAGGTTTTGGACTAGTCCATCTCTTCATAGGGGATTTTCAGCAAGGCTTTTATTCTTTATAAAAATATTCCCACTAAACAAATAAAAAGATGTTCTAGAGCAGCTGAACGGCGCTGGCGGAAAAGTAAAACAAGTGAGGATTTCATCTCATATAAAATAGCCTTGAACAACTTCAGAAACGCACTCTCTGTGGCAAAAAAGTCCTATTTTTCTTCCCTAATATCCGCCCATTTACACAATCCAAAACGCTTGTTCAGCACCTTCAACTCTGTTCTCCATCCCCCTCCTCCTCCTCCTTCATCTTGCTTATCAGCTGAAGAATTTGCAACATACTTCACTGATAAAATTGACAAAATCAGAAGTGAATTCTGCACGCAGCCCTCAAATCCCACCTCCACACCTCTCATTGACTGTTCTCTAACTGCCTTCTCTCCACTCTCTGAACACTCTCTTTCCTCTATAATTGCCAAAGCTAATCTAACCACCAGTTCTTTGGATCCTACTCCCTCCTATTTCATTCCGCAGCTATCCTCCTCTCTCTTGCCTGCACTAACAACGCTATTTAACCTGTCCCTCTACTGGCATCTTTCCGTCCCCACTCAAAAAAGCTGTTGTGACACCACTACTTAAAAAACCTTCTCTAGATCCTACCACACTTGCCAACTACCGCCCAGTGTCACTTCTCCCATTTGCATTCAAACTACTTGAACGCCATATACATGCAGAATTAAGCCATTATTTATCTGCTAACTCCCTACTTGATCAGTTCCAGTCTGGCTTTCGCTCTAACCACTCCACGGAAACAGCCCTTACCAAAGTGGCCAATGACCTTCTTACAGCCAAATCCAAAGGTCAATTTTCCATACTCATCCTTCTTGACCTGTCATCAGCATTTGATACTGTCAACCACACCTTACTCCTACAAATACTTTCAAATGTAGGAATAAAGGGCTTGCTCTCACATGGTTATCTTCCTACCTCTCTGGAAGGTCGTTCACAGTCTCCTACTAAGATCAGATCTCTTCTCCTCATGCTTTGTCTGTCGGGGTTCCTCAAGGCTCTGTCCTTAGTCCCCTCCTCTTTTCTATCTACATGCACGGTCTTGGTGATTTAATCAACTCATTCGGGTTTCAATACCACCTGTATGCAGACGATACACAACTGTACCTCTCGGACCCAGACCTTAACTCCCTCCTTAAACGTGTTCCTGACTGCTTGTCTGCTATATCCTCCTTCATGTCCTCTCGCTTCCTAAAACTTAATATGAGTAAAACTGAACCAATAATTTTTCCACCGTCTCTGTCCACCTCCCTGCCTGAAGTAACAATAAATGTTAATAACACTCCCATAACTTCAGTTCCCAAAGCTCGGTGTTTGGGGGTGATATTTGACTCATCTCTCTCTTTTATTCCTCATGTTCACTCCATAACCAGCTCCTGCCATCTCCAACTCAAAAACATATCTCGCATCCGTCCTTTTCTCACTCAAGACACAACTAAAATGTTAATACATGCTCTCATAATTTCTCGTCTGGACTACTGCAACGTACTACTTTGTGGACTACCTTCTAACAAACTGGCCCCGCTCCAGTCGGTACTGAACTCAGCTGCTCGTCTCATTCATCTTTCTTCTCGATCTTCCTCTGCCGACCCTCTTTGTCAAGCTCTTCACTGGCTGCCAGAGGATCCAGTTCAAACTCCTAACCCTAACCTACAAAACTCTCCACAATCTCTCTCCCCAGTACATAGCCTCACTAATCTCCAGATACAAACCCAATCGCAATCTCAGATCGGCACATGATCTTCTGTTGTCCTCCTCTAGAATCAAATCCTCACATTCACGTTTACAAGACTTCGCACGCGCTTCACCCCTCCTCTGGAATGCCCTCCCTCAACACATCCGTCACTCGCCAACCTTTGTTGCCTTTAAACGCTCTCTAAAAACACTTGTCCCGACAAGCATATGCTCTACCTTAAAGGGAACCAGAGATTAACAATTCACACAAAATAAACATATCAGTTGATAGCTTGTAAAGAATAAATGCTCTACCCGATAATTTCGCCACGCTGAAGTGCCTTTTTGAGTGCTTTTTATCCATTATTGCTCCAGTAAATCTCCAATATGGCCGCCGGCTCATATTCCTTCTGCTTCCAGGTTATGAGGTGTTCTGGATGTGCTGTCTAGGCTATATGAGACTATAGACAAGCAGGGCTGCTGTAGGCTTTCATCTGTGTGCTTTCAACTTCATTATTCTGGTATGCTGTGTGGCTGCCTGTAGGAAGTGTCTCTCATAGTAATGAAACTGCATACAGTAGATAATAATGACAGGCTGCACAGACAGAGCACACAGATCACACAGCCAAACTTGTCTGTTAGACAGAGATTTTTCCAGCAGCAGCAGCCCCTCCCATATCATCACAGCTCTCAGTATGTAAAGCATGAAATTTGAGCCAGGAGGGGGAAGGCTTGGGCTTGAAAAGACTCCACAGAAGAGTGACTCGGCTAAAATGATTCCAGGTCAAACCTCGACTGAATAGTCGGTGGATTCTTATCACAGTTGATAACAGATAGATTAGACTGAGAAGAATAAAACTAAAAGCAGGGTAGGTGTTTACTGTCATGTTCCCGCTGATAAATGTAATAAAATACATGAGAGTGCTTCGTCTCTGGTTCTCTTTAAGCCACTTCCCTTTGTCCTAAGACCAAATTGCACTCCTACTAGGTATCCTAAAACACACAGCCTCTATATATTTGTTGTATACTACCCCTCCTCCTGTCCCCCCCCCCTTCCCCCATTCCCTTTAGATTGTAAGCCCACAAGGGCAGGGCTCTCTCCCCCTTTTGTGTCTTGGTAACCATTATACATTTTATTCATCATGTTAATTTTATCACTGTCATTACCAATTGTATAATTTGTATTTTGTATCATTCTTTGTATTTTGTCACTAATATCTTGTATATTAGTGTACACCATTGTCTGTATTATTATGTACCCCATGTTTGTTTCTTACTTTGTACAGCGCCACGGAATATAGTGGCGCTTTATAAATCAATAATAATAATAATCATAATAAAAATATTCCCTAAAAAGGATTTATACAATGATGCTGGCCAGCTTCCCCGCTCTGTACACAGTTTTTTGGCAGTTGGACCGAGCAACTGCCATTCACTAAGTGCCTTTGAAAATAAATATTTCCTTGATAATCCCCTATGAAGAGATGGGCTAGTCCAAAGCCTGTCTCTTCTGTCAGATTTCTACTACCTACTGTAAGTGACAGCAACATAGGAGAAAAGTCATTTATGGCTCATTTTACTGTGGAAAAAATGTACTTCTTATTTGTATATGTTTGCACATATTTTACATTTTACAGTTTTTCGCTGTAGTGCCCCTTTAAGGAGTTTGTATGTTCTCCCCGTGTCTGTGTGGGTTTCCACTGGGCACTCTGGTTTCCTCCCACATCCCAAAAACATACAGATAATTAATTTGCTTCCCCCTAAATCGGTCCTAGAATACAATATGTACACTACACAATACATACATAGACATATGACTATAGCAGAGATTAGATTGTGAGCCTGAGGGACAGTTAATTGACAAGACAATATACTCTGTACCAGGGCTGTGAAGTCGGAGTCGGAGAAATTTTGGGTACCTGGAGTCGGTGTTTTCATAAACTGAGGGGTCGGAGTCGGATGATTTTTGTACAAAATTTACAGCCCTGGTAAGTATTAGACTAAGGAGTCGAGGAGTTGGAGTCGGAGCAATTTTGGGTACCCGGAGTTGGAGATTTCATAAACTGATTAGTCGAAGTTGGAGTCGGATGATTTTTGTACGGACTTCACAGCCCTGCTCTGTACAGCGCTGTGGAAGATGTTGACGCTATATAAATACCAAATAGTAATAATGATAACAAAAGAACAAAGTGCGCCATCTTGCTAAACTTGTCCAGAACCACCCACACAACAGTATATCCATGTGACAACATCGCTGGGGTAATGCTGAGTGAATTGAGGCCATTGTGTAGGCAAGAGCTCTTACTACATGGAAGTGGTAACATTTCCCAATATATATAAGTGCATACGTGTATGCACCCTTAGTTGTGGACATGCACATGCCCAACGGGCACTAATTTGCGCTTAGCTAGTAAATGTATACATTGTGTGTGTCCGGTATGAAACACATGTGGGGGAATCGTATATGTTTTGCCACAATGCAAGATTGCATGCAAAAACACAAGTGATGCTTCCCTATGGAAATTTATGGTCAAGTGTTACAATGTACATTTTTCTGCATGCAGGGAAAAAATACTATTGCTTTATTTCAAACGCTGCATGTTTCCTATCACTGAAAACTGCAGCCGTACGGTGGCGCTTATACTGGCTTTCACTCATCAGCAGTTGCTCCCTGTATAGCCTGATGAAGCGGACATAGACCTGAGAAACGCGTTGCAATAATGTGGAGCTGTGAATAAAGTGAATTTTTGCTGACTGTCTATTGTGAGTGTACTGTGGAAGGCAAGTCCACCACTACCTCCCTTTTTAAACAGCTTCAACATTTTACTTTACTCTTGCCGCCTGTTATACTGTTTATACTACAGGGGTTGGACAAAAAAATGGAAACGCCTTTAAAATCAACAAAATATATTTTAATATGGTGTAGGTCCAACTTTTGGCAATTCTAGCCTCAATTCTCCGAGGTATCGATTCATACAATGTTGAATTGTTTCCAAAGGAATTTTAGCCCATTCGTCAGTTAAAACACCCTCTAGTTCTTTTAGAGATGATGGCGGCGGAAATTGACTTCTTACTTGAATCTCTTAACGACTATAAATCCTTCAATAATGTTGAGGTCTGGGGATTGTGGTGGCCAGATGAGATGCACAACTTCATTAGAATGTTCCTCGTGCCATTCTTTAACAAATCTAGCTGTATGGATTGAGGCATTATCTTGAAAGATGGCATTCCCCTCCAGAAACAGTTCTTGAACCATAGGATGAACTTGGTCACCCAAAATTCCTAAATAGTCTCGGCTGTTAATTCTTCCATGAAGGGAAATCATTGGCCCGGGGGATTTCCAAGAAATAGCACCCCAGATCATCACAGAACCCCCGCCATGTTTTACGGTTGGGAGAAGGCAGTCTGGATGAAATGCTTCTTTCGGATGTCTCCAAACATACACTCGGCCGGAGGTCAGAAATAAGTTAAACGATGATTCGTCAGAGAAAATCACATTTTTCCACTGCTCGAGGGACCAATTCTGGTGGTTTCTCCACCACTGTAAACACGTTGAAACATTTGTCTTTGAGAGCAGAGGTTTTCTAATTGCAGTTATTTCGTGGAATCCAGATTTGAGCAGCTCCCGACGAACAGTTTTTGTGGAAACTGGGTACTGTAGGTGTTCATTCAGCTCTGCAGTGATTTTAGGAGCCGTGGTCTTGCGAGCTTTTCTAACAATTCGATTTAGAGTCCGAAGGTCTCTCTCAGACAACTTCGAATTTCAGCCACAACTATGCTTTGCTGAGGTGGTTTTTCCTTCTCTTTCAAAGGCAGTCGTTACTTTTGAGACAGTACCTCTTGAAATGCCAAGCATTCGGGCAGTTTCTGTTACAGTAGCGCCTGCCATACGAGCACCAACAATTTGGCCCCTTTGAAAGTCTGAGAGATCTGCCATTTTTATAAATTATAACCAACTTTGGTTTAAATATCTGTAAAAAAAAACAATTATTTTAATTAAACACATCAATAACACAAATAATAAACAAAAAAAAACCTTAACATATGTCAAGTTTTGATTGCTTAAAACATGTTTAAAGATTATGAGGCCAAAATGTTAGGTGTTTCTAATATTTTGTCCAACCCCTGTATGTTTTCTGCAGACTCAAGTATGATCCCTGCTTCAGCTGCTTTTTTTTCAGAGCGTGGCTGACTTGTATAAAACACAAAGCATCATCTGTAAGATTCCGTGGTCAGTTTCCGTGGACTCAAGTATTATCCCTGCCTTATTGTAAAAAAATGTTTGAAATTGAGCAGCAAATTCGGATGTCGCTATATGTTTGTTTGTTTGGTCTACTGCCAGGCAACCAGTATAGTTTCAAAGGAAATAAATATGGCAGCCTCCATATGCTTCTTGCTTCAGGTTCCCTTTAAATTACAGGAAAAAATGATTTCGCTTTGCAAAGGTTTGGAGTTGTAATCCTACCATGGATAGTCCCTGTATGAAATGTTGTGTTCTGTAAAGATCTGTGGCAAAAGTGCTATATACAGATGTTAAATAAATGAGTATCTGCAACTAGTAATGGTGTTACCTTGACTACGCACCGTGGTAGGTGTGTGAAAATCACAAGTGTCATTGAACTGAACTGAATATATTCAGGTTAAAGCTCAGAGCCAGGACAAGGTCCTCCAGCACCAAGGCTGAGACACCAAAATGTGCCCCTCCATCCCTCCAACCCCAGCTGTCACACACTGATTGCTATTACACTAAGAGGCCCCTCCCCCATCCCTCCCACCCCAGCCATCACACACTGATTGCTATTACACTAAGAGGCCCCTCCCCATCCCTCCCACCCCAGCCATCACACACTGATTGCTATTACACTAAGAGGCCCCTCCCCATCCCTCCCACCCCAGCCGTCACACACTGATTGCTATTAGACTAAGAGGCCCCTCCATCCCTCCCACCCCAGCCGTCACAAAATGATTACTATTACACTAAGAGGCCCCTCCATCCCTCCCACCCCAGCCGTCACACACTGATTACTATTACACTAAGAGGCCCCTCCCATCCCTCCCACCCCAGCCGTCACACACTGATTGCTATTACACTAAGAGGCGCCTCCCTCCATCCCTCCCACCCCAGCCGTCACACACTGATTACTATTACACTAAGAGGCGCCCCAGGGCTCCCAACACCTTAATCTCTAGTTATCTGGCTTACAGTCACTGCCATGTATCCCCTTTTCTTATTTCTCTCTGCTTCAAACCCAGTAGGGGAATGATAGCTGAGTGAGTTGTGCGCCCCCTCCTACACTGCGCCCTGAGGCTGGAGCCTCTCCAGCCTATGCCTCGGCCCGGCCCTGCACCCCCTCCTACACTGCGCCCTGAGGCTGGAGCCTCTCTCAGCCCGGCCCCGCCCTGCGCCCCCTCCTACACTGCGCTCTGAGGCTGGAGCCTCTCTCGCCTCGGCTCGGCCCTGGTAAAGCTGTAACAAGTGCTTTTACCTGGGCACCTGGATGTCTGTATGTAGTGTTTTATGCTTGCGAATTTCCATATGCACGATTCTGCATTTGCAATTTTTAGATTCCCTTTTGTAGGAACTTTTGTGCATGTTTTTCTTTATTTCCGTTAAAGTGTACCCGAGTCAAAGCTTGGGTACAAAATCAGATACTTAAAGTGGTCTGAAACTCCGACATAACATTCAATAAAAATGTGTTTTCCTACATTTTATTACTCATGCAGTTATCATATTGGCTTTTGTGCACAAGTTATATTGTCTCTCAACAAATTACACGTTTCCAAAGTGTAGTTTATCTTGCCCTGAAACCTGCCATTGCATTTTATTAAAACTGCTTTTTATTATATATTAACATCTTTTAATGAGCTATTCTGAACTGTGTGTGTCAGAAGCCCAGATAGCTTCACAGAGAGCTCCTTTTCACCGGTTACACTGTGTTTACACACATGTATCAACATTGGAATGCAAACAGATACTGTTATCTACAGTTTGGATGCAGGTTGAAGCTGAATAGCAGGACAAAGTGCTTTGTTTAACCATTTCAGTGATATTCTGCTAAAAAAAAATCTGACATAGTAGCTTTCAAGCTGTGAGGAATCTTTTAGAGCAAAGTAGAAATGCTGGCTTTCAGACCACTTTAAGGAGAGGGAAGTCTACGGATCCTGTTGTGGCTTCCCTCTGTATTCTGATGTCCCCCTTTACTGAGCGTGGCCCCCCACGGAAGATTAGCAACAAGGCTACTGCGCATGTGTGGGCGGGCTTACATGTCTACTGCTACTGAGGAAGTCCTAAGTTCAGGTCCGCTTTAAAGTACTGCAAGATACTGTAGAAAAAAAGTGAAATCACTATACTTTGTTATTGCGTTTCTGCTGCTTTTCAACCCTAAGAAAGAGCAAAGGCAGGTACCTGTTTAACCTGCAACAAACTGTTATCCTAAATTAAAATGACTTCTAATTGGCTTAATCGGAAGGTCCTCAGTTATATTAATCACAGGTGGTGACATCTTAAGTGCTGTCAGGTGTATCACTGCAGAATGTATGTTCCAAAGCCAGTAGAAATAATACCAGGTCTACCAGAGTTCTCAGGGGGAGAATTCTGCATACCAATACACAGCAATATAGCTATAGGAAGTGTTTCTGATGCTAAAACCACAATTACTGTAAGAGTGGGTATCCCGAATAAATAATTTACTACACTCTATTAAATGTCACTACAGTCAAGGTCTGTTCAATTCACACTAGGGCTCCAGGGCAAAAGTAACTTGTGCCCCCAGCAAAGTCAGCCCCCGTGGCCACCCCACCCTTCCCTTCACCCACGTAATCTCCCCCTGACTGCTCTTCATGGCCCCGCATATTCTGTACCTGAGCTGCCTTGTCATAACTGTCCCGAGCGGCTGCTCCATTCCGATCTGTCTTCAGCCCCATTGCCTGTGTTTTCTCTGTGTCTTATGTGTAAATAACATGCAGCGGGCATAGAGAAGAGGCGTGGCTGAAGATAGAGATTGGAACAGAGCAGCTGCCTGGACAGATGAGTTATTACAAGGCAGCTCAACTACAGAAACATGCAGGGACCACGAGGAGTAGTCAGGGGGAGACCACCTGGGGAAGGGGGGGGGGGGTCTGGGAGTGCGGGCGACCCTGGAGCGGTTGGAGCCCTGGGGCATCTGTGCATCAATGGCAGTGCCAGCCCTGACTACAGTGCCTCTTAAAAGCAGTAGTATTAGCCGGGAAAAAAAAACCATAAGTAGATAAATACTTGATCTACTTACATAACACATGTGTTGTACTGTCCACGTTTTGATTTCAGTGAATGTTATATAGTAAATGAAGAGAATTCTGTTCCTGGTGAGGGCCATGTCTTTTGCCCACAGTTTAGGCTAACTCGTGATGTCATTTCTGTCCTTTACTTTTTTTCTTTTCTCCTCCAATCGCTGAGTCACCTCAGCCTTGCTTGTAAACACAAGTGAGCAGAGGATCGTGTTTCAGATAGGCAGCTAGGCAGGGAAATAAATGAGAGAGGAATATATTATAGATAAAAAGAACTCCCAGCATTCAACTGTTTGGCACTGACTACTAAAGGGCCAGTGCTCCTAAAGTATGTGATAACTCCAAACCATAACAGCAGAAACAGTTTTGAATGCAGGATTAGCATCTTTATCACTTAATACACTCAGACCAGTTGCTGTTGAAATGTGATTTTTTATGGTGACAATCCCACTTTAATGGTATTGTTTAAAATGAAATTAATATGGGAGCCTCCATATCCCTCTCAGGTCTGTTGCCCTTTAATGAATAACCTCACGTGGATGTGTTGTTCTTGCCTGTATGTTGTTTTCCTCTCTGTGCATTGCTTTTCTTTCTGCAATGGATGAGTCTGAAGCAGACTGACTACAATACTGTACCAATCCACAGTGCACATGTATGAGTGAGCTGAGAGTAGGAAAAGTGGTCAGACTTTATATTCACATCCATCCAAGGTCGCCATAAAAGCTCTCAGCAGCCTGTTTTGAAGAGGCAAGGTCAGGCTTTACAGTTAGACTTGTTTGGAATGCTGGGATGATTCCATGACAGCTATGTGCCAGATGCCAGATGCAACTACTGAAAAGGCAAAACACACATCCACAAAGGCTGCAACTTTCTTACCATAAAGGGGATTTTTCCTCCTTTTATCTTTACGCTTTGTGCAGAGCCAAACACACAGATCTGCTGGATGGAAGGTTTTATGTCTTCACACCATGACAAATTCATGTCATGTTGCCAATAAAGCTATCCCCGTCAGTTGTGACCCTGTTACAGCAGCAATTCTCCCCAATCGAAAAAAGTGATTGGTTGAGAAGCGATCCATTCATCGCCTTGAAGCAGGCAAGATTTCTGGAAACGCCACAAAAGGCCAGGGCCTTGGGCGGCTGCTGAAATCTGATCGGGAATTGATTAGACAGCTTTCTTGTTAAAGAGACTCCGTAACAAAAATTGCATTCTGTTTTTTATCATCCTACAAGTTCCAAAAGCTATTCTAATGTGTTCTGGCTTACTGCAGCACTTTCTACTATCACAGTCTCTGTAATAAATCAACTTATCTCTCTCTTGTCAGACTTGTCAGGCCTGTATCTGGAAGGCTGCCAAGTTCTTCAGTGTTGTGGTTCTGCTATGAACTCCCCCTTCCAGGCCCCCCTATGCACACTGCCTGTGTGTTATTTAGATTAGAGCAGCTTCTCTCTTCTCTCTTATCTTTTACAAGCTGGATAAATCGTCCTCTGAGCTGGCTGGGCTTTCACATAGTGAGGAATTACAGACAAGGGCAAAGCTGTTTGCAGGAAGAAAAGAGCAGCCTGAAACTTCAGTGCATGAGAGCAGAAGGGGGAAAGAAACACACAAATGATCTCTTGAGATTCAAAAGGAAGGCTGTATACAGCCTGCTTGTGTATGGATGTATTTTCTATGTGTGGACATACTGTACATCAACCTACTTCCTGTTTTGGTGGCCATTTTGTTTGTTTATAAACAAACTTTTTAAAACTGGTTTTAACCACTTTTAATGCGGCAGGGAGCGGCGAAATTGTGACAGAGGGTAATAGGAGATGTCCCCTAACGCACTGGTATGTTTACATTTGTGTGATTTTAACAATACAGATTCTCTTTAAGGTGCCCATAAATGGTACAATTTTTAGTGAATAATCGTATTTTCAATCAGATCATTCAAATCGTATTGTAAGCAAAGAGAGGAGCTGGTGGGGCCAATCAATCCTAAGCGATTGTATTATCGATTTGTTTCCTTAAAGAAATGGTTGTTTGGCGTAGTGTTTGTTTTTTCACAGATACGATCATAACTGGTTTGCGTACAATTGCAAGTTCAATTTGTTTTTTAATGCTGTGGATCAGTTAACTACAATCTTCCTATCAATCTGAGTGATCTTATTGAAAATAATATTGTCGCTACAAATTGCACCGTTAATGGGCACCTTAAAGAGGAACTCCAGTGAAAATTAATTTAATAAAAAAAGTGCTTCATTTTTACAATAATTATGTATAAATGATTTAGTCAGTGTTTGCTCATTGTAAAATCTTTCCTCTCCCAGATTCACATTCTGACATTTATTACATGGTGACATTGTTACTGTGGGCAAGTTATGTAGCTGTTTCTAGCTGTTTTGGCTGTTACAGACAGCTGTAAACAGCTAATTCCTGTCTGTGAACCTTGTTACATTGTGGCAGTTTGCCCAGAGTACCGCGGTATTCAGAGCCTCTTGTGGGAGGGGTTTCAGCACAAAATCAGTCATACAGCGCCCCCTGATGGTCTGTTTGTGAAAATCATTCTATTTCTCATGTAAAAGGGGGTATCAGCTACTGATTGGGATAAAGTTCAATTCTTGGTTGGAGTTTCTCTTTAAGGGCTCGTCTTCATTTGTGCTGGCGCGCGAGGCCCACTTGTTCCCATGTGAGTACGCATCTGAATCCCTCTAGCTAAGGGGATTCGCATGTGTAATGAAAAAGAAAAATGTCGACTGTCCTCCGCTCTCCTCCCCAACAACAAGAAAATTCTAAAGCAGCTTATTGATTTCAAGTGATTCCCTGTCCAAATTTGTGTGTGGGGAATCGCTCCGAATCGTCCCTAGTGTAAACTAGCTCTAAGAATTCTGTATTTTTTTTTTATTTTTTTTTTGCTACAAAGGACTTGGCAGTTGCTCACTATGCCACTGCTCAACCAATAATACCACTGCACCTGCTGATCATGCTTTTGATTAATAAACTTACTTAAAAGATCAGCAGGCAGTGGTAAAGAGTTTTCTGGTGTATTCAATCAAATTGCCTGAATCTGCGTCTCAAATAGCCGTGTACTTGTAGCATCAGTGTCCCCTTCATGACCGCAGTTTATACATGAGCAGTGAAGCCCTGGAGAGCACAGCCTCGTACTACCACCACCACCACCACCATGTTTTACAGTAAGCATGATGTCTTTATTGTACAAGGTGCTTAGCTTTACGCCAGATGTCTTCCAAAAACTTCCAGTTTTGACTTATTTGTCCACATAAATTATTCCAAAAGTTCTAGAGGTAATCTAAGTGTTTAGGTGAATGTTAGAGTAGTCTTTGTTTTCATTGTCTAGCAGTACATATTGCCCTACAACTCATTCATGGGGAACATTTTGAACTTGAATTTTTCCATGGATTGAGTTCATCTATGCAGTTCCTTAGTGCTCTGGGGGTCATTTTGCTGACCATTTCAGTGCTGGCTACTGTTGTTCCCAGTTTTCTCCAAATGGAGGTCATGGTTCTCAAGGCACTTTGTAGGCCTTCTAGGGTTTTAGCATTTTAACCATTTTCCAACTGACAGAATTCAGTTACTTTCTTTCTCAGGTCTTCAGGAATTTCTAGTGTTGTGTCCTGCTTGTTTTAGGCAACTCTCCATTGCTGTAAAGAGTTTATTTAATATATTCAATAGGGGTACTCTACAGCCTAGGTTCTCAACATGTGGTACGCGTACCCCAGGGGGTACTTCTGATGGGTCCAGGGGGTACTTGGGCTTGATGTATTTAATTAAGTTTAATAAATGTATGGTTTCAGAAAATAACAAATCCTATGTAAACAACAGCCAAACAAGTATTTCAACTAATTAAAAACAATAGCAAATGCTTGGAAACGGTTTGGAAACCATTATTTAGTACTACTATTAAGTGTATCTGTATCAAGGGGTACTTGAGATAGTTTTTACCATATCAAGGGGTACTTAGCCAGCACAGGCTTTCAAAAGGGGTACATACCCATGAAATGTTGAGAAACACTGCTCTACAGGATGCCCATGGGTGGCAGATGGGATACTGAACTGCTTAGGAAGTGTGCAGTTCAGTCGTCTGTATGAAAGAGCCCTTAGAAAGAATATTAATATCCTAATATGGAAGCCTACTACTCTCCTAATTGGCAAATATACAATGATCCCAATAAGAATTCTACTATCAAAATAATGAAGCATGCTAATATCCTAATGTTTATAATGTTTTTAAATTCTCTGCGGGTAAAGCCTAGTTCACACTAGGTCCGGAAACGTATCCGTGGCTCCGTTTTTCACCCCGGGTCAAAACTGAAACCACGGATAGCAAAAAAAAAAAAAAAAAGTATCCATCTGCATTTGCAGGATTTGCAGGGACCCATTTTCAAAACCTGAACAGACAGTCTGGTTTTGCTGCATTTTCACGGATCCCGGATACACGGAGGGGTAGTGAAAATGAATGGGAAAACGTATCCCCTCTACACAGGCAGTAATGGACACAGAAACAGATCCGTATGGGTGAAAGGGGGTCGCCCATGATAGAGGGGGAAGCAGCCAGGTCGGGGTGGCAGCAGGGAGGGGGGTCGCCCCCCCCCCCTCCTGGTTCCCCTTTCCCGCTCCCCCTCTAGCTAGTTTTACATTAAAAATCAATACAATGTAGCAGGCGGCGAGCGGGGGACTTACTTCCTTGCGCCCCGCGGCTGCCGCGTCACTCCCTGTTATGCCGTCCTCTGATGTTCATTGGACGGCATTGCAGGAAGTGACGCGGCAAGCGGTGGAGCGCAAGGAAGTAAGGGCTGGGGACGTTTCCATGGACTGGAAACGTAGTTGCAAAAAAAGCAATTTGGCCTCAATTCCCTAAGCTTTATCAAACACTTTAAAAAACGTTTGATAATTTACCTCATGAGTAAAATCTAATTTTGAATTCACTAAGGTGTTATATATCTATCAAATGTTTTATCGATAAAACGTTCAATAAATCTATAACACGTTAGTCAATTAAAAACTAGATTTTACCCATGAGGTAAATTATCAAACGTTTGATAAAGTGTTTGATAAAGCTTAGTGAATTGAGGCCTTTCTCTCAAAACGGAGAGAAAAAAAGTGTTTACAAAAAGGGATCCGTTCTGCAGGGGACAAGTGTGAACCTAGCCTAAAGGGATAGGCACCACCGGGGGTGGGGCCTTTCCTAATAGGCAGGTATAGTACTATCCTTCCTAGTAAGGACTCATACTATTCTCCTAATAATAAAGCAATATCCCCACTTATTTGAGCAATAACCGAATGGCAACAAGAGGTCAAGAAGTGCAGGCTGCAATGATTTAAACTACAAATGTTAGATAGATTTACACTCTTTAGACGTTTATTACAGTGAGATACGTGGCTTGTGATCCCATTATGAGGGCTGTAAAGTGAAGATTCATGTCTAAACACAGAAAAGGTGTAAATTCCATCTATATAGTCCCAGCTCATCCAATCCTCACCCCCGGTGTTGGTTTTTAATCTACAGATTTCCTGTAATGGGGAGGCACACAGTCTTCTCATTTTCCTCCTACCTGCTGCGTGCAGCCAGAACAGGACTCTGCTGCTTATTTAGCATCCCTGGTATTTTCCTGTGATGATTTAGCGGCGCTGTGACACGCTGCGCATTATTAAATTTTATACAGAAGGGCATAAGCACACAAGAGGATATGCAAATGAATACATCAAACCAGATTACCGTATTTCTCGGAGTAGCGCGCCGCTCCGGCAAGGTGCCAGGAGGAACTTGTTATCTGATCAATTCACACTTAGGGAAAGGGAAGGAAAAGAAATGAATGTGGTCTCTAAAGTCTTTGGATGGGGGCAGCACAGCAGGAAGCCATCATGAGTTTGTAGCTTAGTGGGATTACTACTAATCCTAGGAGCAAATGGAACTACTTATTGTGTTCTTGTTTGTTTTTCTTCTTTTATTTGTGAGATCTGGACTCAGCAAGAATACTCAGCATCAAGGCTGGATTTATACTTCTTGTGCCCCTTGGTCAAGTATATTGGGGCTCCCATTCCATGTGCAGCGGCATGCCTCTCGTTACATGTACAGCACCCTCTTCCATGTGCATCATCAATGTACTGCTGCTCCTCTTTCATGTACAACACCCTCTTCCATGTGCATCATCAATGTACTGCTGCTCCTCTTTCATGTACAACACCCTCTTCCATGTGCATCATCAATGTACTGCTGCTCCTCTTTCATGTACAACACCCTCTTCCATGTGCATAATCAATGTACTGCTGCTCCTCTTTCATGTACAACACCCTCTTCCATGTGCATCATCAATGTACTGCTGCTCCTCTTTCATGTACAACACCCTCTTCCATGTGCATCATCAATGTACTGCTGCTCCTCTTTCATGTACAACACCCTCTTCCATGTGCATAATCAATGTACTGCTGCTCCTCTTTCATGTACAGCACCCTCTTCCATGTGCATCATCAATGTACTGCTGCTCCTCTTTCATGTACAACACCCTCTTCCATGTGCATCATCAATGTACTGCTGCTCCTCTTTCATGTACAACACCCTCTTCCATGTGCATCATCAATGTACTGCTACTCCTCTTTCATGTACAACCCCTCTTCCATGGTCATCATCAATGTACTGCTGCTCCTCTTTCATGTACAACGCCCTCTTCCATGTGCATCATCAATGTGCTGCTGCTCCTCTTTCATGTACAGCACCCTCTTCCATGTGCATCATCAATGTACTGCTGCTCCTCTTTCATGTACAACACCCTCTTCCATGTGCATCATCAATGTACTGCTACTCCTCTTTCATGTACAACACCCTCTTCCATGTGCATCATCAATGTACTGCTACTCCTCTTTCATGTACAACACCCTCTTCCATGTGCATCATCAATGTACTGCTACTCCTCTTTCATGTACAACACCCTCTTCCATGTGCATCATCAATGTACTGCTGCTTCTCTTTCATGTACAACACCCTCTTCCATGTGCATCATCAATGTACTGCTACTCCTCTTTCATGTACAACACCCTCTTCCATGTGCATCATCAATGTACTGCTACTCCTCTTTCATGTACAACACCCTCTTCCATGTGCATCATCAATGTACTGCTGCTCCTCTTTCATGTACAACACCCTCTTCCATGTGCATCATCAATGTACTGCTGCTCCTCTTTCATGTACAACACCCTCTTCCATGTGCATAATCAATGTACTGCTGCTCCTCTTTCATGTACAACACCCTCTTCCATGTGCATCATCAATGTACTGCTGCTCCTCTTTCATGTACAACACCCTCTTCCATGTGCATCATCAATGTACTGCTGCTCCTCTTTCATGTACAACACCCTCTTCCATGTGCATAATCAATGTACTGCTGCTCCTCTTTCATGTACAGCACCCTCTTCCATGTGCATCATCAATGTACTGCTGCTCCTCTTTCATGTACAACACCCTCTTCCATGTGCATCATCAATGTACTGCTGCTCCTCTTTCATGTACAACACCCTCTTCCATGTGCATCATCAATGTACTGCTACTCCTCTTTCATGTACAACACCCTCTTCCATGTGCATCATCAATGTACTGCTGCTCCTCTTTCATGTACAGCACCCTCTTCCATGTGCATCATCAATGTACTGCTGCTTCTCTTTCATGTACAACACCCTCTTCCATGTGCATCATCAATGTACTGCTGCTCCTCTTTCATGTACAACACCCTCTTCCATGTGCATCATCAATGTACTGCTGCTCCTCTTTCATGTACAACTCCAACACACTTTACGCATCAGCTTCCATTTTTATGTGTTGTTTCCCTTTTGTAGCCTTCTCTTGCTATGTAGCAACCCCTATTTCATGTTTAGGTAGGGATGCTCATCCAAATTCTGCGGAATTTACATTTCTGCATTTCCGATTGGAAATCTGCATTATATCGGTAGAAAAAAACAACAATTTGTAAAAAATAATACCTTTTTAATGGCTAACTAATAGTTAAATTATGCACACTTTCTGGGATCTAGTCCCCTTCTTCAGGCATATTTCCAGATGTTAGCTTAAAGAGGAACTCCAGTGAAAATAATCTAATAAAAAAGTGCTTCATTTTTACAATAATTATGTATAAATGATTGTCAGTGTTTGCCCATTGTAAAATCTTTCCTCTCCCTGACTTACATTCTGACATTTATTACATGGTGACATTTTTACTGCTGGCAGGTGATGTAGCTGCTGCATGCTTTTTTGGCAGTTGGAAACAGCTGTAAACAGCTATTTCCCACAATGCAACAAGGTTCACAGACTGGAAACTGCAAGGAGTACCACGGTCCTCAGTTTCTTGAGGGAGAGGTTTCACCACAATATCAGTCATACAGCGCCCCCTGATGGTCTGTTTGTGAAAAGGAATAGATTTCTCATGTAAAAGGGGGTATCAGCTACTGATTGGGATAAAGTTCAATTCTTGGTCGGAGTTTCTCTTTAAGTAAAACACTGATGCAGGTAAATAGTAAACATGAAGATGACAGTTATGAAAAAGTTCAAGACATTAACAGAAGGTTTAAATTGTGGAACAGGATTCATGACGCCTTATTCAACATAATGGACTAGGCTTCATGATCTTCAGAAACCTGCTGCATTTCATGTATGGTTGCACTAACTAAAGGTAGTAAGGATTGGTTAGCACTCCAGCTTCTCAAATGAGCAAATATTTATTTTTCAATCATGTGTCAACACAAGGTTAACAATTGTTTCGGGGCCAGCAAGGGTCCCCTTCATCAGAACAGTGCAGACAAAGTCCGTTTGTCTGCACTGTTCTGATGAAGGGGACCCTTGCTGGCCCCGAAACAATTGTTAACCTTGTGTTGACACATGATTGAAGAATAAATATTTGCTCATTTGAGAAGCTGGAGTGCTAACCAATCCTTACTACCTTTGGACTGTTTTCTGGATGCTGCTAACATCCATGGTTATGCACCCGCACTACGGTAAGGTGTGCCTCTCCCTACCGTCTACTTCGAATGGTTGCACTAACTCACTCGCTCCAGCCTGCTGATCACATGACACCTAACGGATAAACAGTAACCAGCACAACTGCCATCTACGTGTTTACTATTTACCTGCATCAGTGTTTTACTTCAGCTTACATCTGGAAATATGCCTGAAGAAGGGGACTAGATCCCAGAAAGCTTGCATCATTTAACTCTATTAGTTAGCCATTAAAAGGTATTATTTTTTACAAAACGTTGTTTTTTCTACCTATATAATTTGTTTGGCTAATAAACTTTTTTGCTACTGAAATCTGCATTACACAGCGGAAATCTGCATTAGAAATCGGAAATCCTGGGAAATTCAATTTACCGCAACTCTATATTTTTGAATACTTCTGGAGAGGGAAGGAGGGAGACAGAGGAACGGAGCGAGCAGTGGGCATCTGGACAGCTTACCGTACATGCCTGCTTCTCCCGTTTTTCCTTGTAGTCCAGCTCTGGTATCCTTTAAAATAGAAAATGGGATCTCAGTGTGTGTTATGTTTCCATGTAGTTTAAAGTGAACCTTAGTCGAGTTAAAAAAAAGTTTTACTAACCCAGGGCCACCTGCAGACGTCCTGTGACGGGACAAATCCTCTGGTCCTCCGCAGCCAGCCAGTTTGGTTTTCTGCAACTAGCCAGTCGCCAGGCCAGTGCATCTGCTTGGCCCTGGCTCTCAATCACGCTCCCATCGCAGTGACCGTCCTGTACATGTGCAGGCATACTGCGCATGAGCAAGAAGGCCACGGCAATGGGAGCACGACCGAGGGACCTGTGCGGCCAGGGCCAAGCAGGCTCACTGGCCTAGTGACAGGCTAGTCACCAAAAATGAAACTGGCTGACAGCGCAGGACCGGGTTTGTCCCGGCGTGGGCACAGGACATCTGCAGGGGGCTGGTGGAAGCCCCTGGTAAGTGAATTTTTTTTTTTTTTAGCTCAGTTAAGGTTCACTTTAAAGGATACCCGAAGTGACGTGTGACATGAGATAGACATGGGTATGTACAGTGCCTAGCACACAAATAACAATGCTGTGTTCCTTTTTTTCTTTCTCGGCCTGAAAGAGTTAAATATCAGGTATGTAAGTGGCTGACTCAGACAGGAAGTGACTACAGTGTGAATCTCACTGATAAGAAATCCCAATGATAAAACTCTTTCCTAGCAGAAAATGGCTTCTGAGAGCAGGGAAGAGATAAAAATGGTCAATAGTTCATAGATTTTAGCTCTGGCATACTTCATTGAATGTGTCATTGAGCAAAAAACAATAAAACAGTTAAAACTTAAAAAGTGGATTTAAACACTTTCAACATCTTGCAATTCCAGTCTGTCCTCTGCAAAGTCAGCCAGTAGGTGGCGCTAGGCTTTTTGCTATATGAGACGGATGCACATCTTTCATATGAATAAATGCATGCTTGCTGCACGCCAAGGCGTAATTTACGTTCGCATGTAGCATTGAATATTTATAATGCACTGAAATGAAAATAATTCGCTCTTATAAACAATTTATATCCTCTCAGCGATGAAAACAGAGACTGATAAAAAGGCTTTACCATAATGAGACTTCGGAGTTGTCCTTTAACATTTGTTTTTTTTTTCCTTCCCTTTCTGGCAAATTGCTTTCCTTCTTGACTAATTGGGGGAGACCTCAGTTTAATAAATGGGCAGATGCAGATTGTGTGGAAGAGAGTGCAATTTAATTCGCATGTGCTAATTCGCACTCTGGTAGTAAATTGAGCCATAAACATTGCTCTGTCATCTCATGTTTTTCCTGCTAAACTCTCCTCCTCTCCCCGTTACAAATCCCTGTTCTTTCCATTAGGTCTGATTTAAACCGCTCTCGGAAACACAAAACCCCCACAGGCAGCTGCCATCATTTATTTTTGATCCATCTCAGTATATATTAATACAAATCACCGATGGTCTTTAAGTTTAATGCTATTTTTAATACGTCCGAGGCTTTCTCTAACAATCGGATCCCGTGGAGATGATCCGCTGTGGTGGTTTTTTCGTAATATCTAATCCAGCCTAATAAACGGATGAATTTCCTTCTCACGTCTAAAAAATAGAAAATGGTATTGTATTGTAGTGAGGGCTGATTAGCGCTTTGTTAACTGTCTGTGTGTTAATTGCTGCAGAGTACAATATTGCCCTGAAGGCATTTGCCACTTTCACTCCCCCCCCCCCCCCCCCCCCAAGCGGCAGGAAAAATGGCTCCCATAATGCATTGCTTCAGGACAGTGACGTGGCGCCTTGCAAACACTCAGGTCACGTGTTGACCACACAGCTAGCACCTAGCATGGACTGTATGTAGAGACCTGAAGGCTATGTTCATATTGGGAGTTGCATTGCGTACCCTGTGAAAACAGGAACACAACGGAACAACAAATTCATGCTGCCTGTTGTTCAACCATTGCATTGCATACAGTCAATGAAAAGTATACTTAACCACTTTACCCCCGGCGGTACAAATTTCTTCGCCCCTTTTTTCCCTCCTAAAAAACCAGGGACGGAGAAATCCGTACCTTCCGCGCTCCCGCCGCTGTCCGCGCTACAGCCGCTTGTGCGCGCGCACCCGCCGCTCGTGCACGCCGCCGCCCGCTTGCCCGGAGATCAATGAACGGGAAAATCCATTCCCGTTCGTTGATCTAAGCCCCCGCAATGATCTGCTGCTTCTTTCAGAAACAGCGCGATCATTGTGATTCTCCCTGCCTCCTACTGCTTCCTGTAAGCGTCCTTCCGGTCGCTTACAGGTCGCATGTAAACATACTCATTGTGGCCATCTTGTGCCCAAATAGTAAACTACACCCTAATGCATTTTACACATACAAATAAATTGTTTTACATAATAAATTAACTCATTACCTCCCACACTCCCCAATTTTTTTTTTTTGTAATTTTTTAAAAAAAAAATATATATACAATAAAAAAAAAAAAAAACATAAATAGTTACCTTAGGGACTGAACTTTTTAAATATTTATGTCAAGAGGGTATAACACTGTTACTTTATAAACTACGGGCTTGTAATTAACGCAAAACTGAAAAAAATGCACCTTTATTTCCAAATAAAATATTGGGGCCAAACATTGTGATAGGGACATAATTTAAACGGTTTTATAATCGGGAATAATGGGCAAATAAATTTCATGGGTTTTAATTACAGTAGCATGCATTATTTAAAAACTATAATGGCCGAAAACTGAAAATAATAATTTTTTCCTACATCTTTTCCTATTTTCCCCATTAAAACACATTTAGAATAAAATAATTCTTGGCATAATGTCCCACCTAAAGAAAGCCTAATTGGTGGCAGAAAAAACAAGATATAGTTCATTTCATTGCGATAAGTAATAATAAAGTTATAGACGAATGAATGGACGGAGCGCTGAAAGGTGAAAATTGCTCTGGTGGTCAGGGGGTAAAACCCCTCAGTGGTAAAGTGGTTAAAGAGACACTGAAGCGAAAAAAAAATGATGATATTATGATTTGTATGTGTAGTACAGCTAAGAAATAAAACATTAAGATCAGATACATCAGTCTAATTGTTTCCAGTACAGGAAGAGTTGAGAAACTCCAGTTGTTATCTCTATGCAAAAAAGTTATTAAGCTCTCCGACTAAGTTAGTCGTGGAGAGGGCTGTTATCTGACTTTTATTATCTCAACTGTAATTGAACTGTTTACTTTTCCTCTGCTAGAGGAGAGGTCATTACTTCACAGACTGCTCTGAAAGACTCATTTTTAATGCTGAGTGTTGTGTAATCTGCACATATTATAGAATGATGCAATGTTAGAAAAAACACTATATACCTGAAAATAAAAGTATGAGAATATTTTCTTTGCTGCTAATCTTCTAGTAATTATTCATAGTACACAACCAATTCATTATATCATATTTTTTTTCCGCTTCAGTGTCTCTTTAAAGAGGAACTGTCGCGAAAATTTTAAAATGTAAAACACATACAAATAAGAAGTACATTTCTCCCAGAGTAAAGTGAGCCATAAATGACTTTTCTCCTATGTTCCTGTCACTTACAATAAGGAGTAGAAATCTGTCATTACTGACAGATGTTGGACTAGCCCATCTTCTCATAAAGGGGTACTCAGGGTTTCCTTTATTTTTAAAAGCAGAATGGCAGTTGCTCCGTCCAACTGCCAAAATAGTGTGCAGCGAGCAGGGAGGCTGGCCAGCATCTTTGTATAAATCTTTTTCAGGGAGTGTCTTTATAAAGAATAAAGGCCATGCTGAGAATCCCCTATGGAGAGATGGACTAGCCCAAAACCTGTCGGTAATGTCAGATTTCTTCTACCTACTGTAAGTGACAGCAACATAGGAGAGAAGTCATTTATGGCTCATTCTACTCTGGGAGAAATGAACGTCTTATTTGTATGTGTTTTACATTTTAAGATTTTCGCGACAGTTCCTCTTTAAGTGTCACTGCTAAAGTAAAACTGAAGCAAAATTAAAAAGAAAACATCAGATACTTATATAGAGAGGACAGATTCTGGATCCTATGGAGCTTTCCTGTTCCTCACAGTCCCCTTGTTCCAGCGCTGTGGCCCTTCCCGGTTGTTTGTATTTCGACCAACCACCTTATGGGAATACTCAGAAGCCATCCTTGAGTGGTTTCAGAGATGCTTGGATGCACACACTCGTGCATGTGCAGTTCTACAGAAGCATTCAAACACATGAGTGCTTCCAAAGCCTTCCGAGGGCTTATGGATTCAGCAAATTTGAACCGTGGACACCACTGGAAAGTGGGGACTTTAAGAGGACCAAGAAGGCTCTATAGAATCCAAAGCCTTCCTTCTCCATAGGAAAATATCCTTCTTTTTAATTCACTGCAGATTTGCTTTAACGTGCATGTTATGTAGTAGCACACAAAGCATTCTTGAGGTCTAGTTATATAGCTATTTGGAAAAAGATACTGGCCATTCTATAGACTCCAGTCCACACCAAATATTTTTAACTCTTGGACATCCTCTAAATAAAACATTCAACGCTAGTCTTAAAGGGAACCTGAAGTGAGTAAAATTATTTAAAATAAACACATGACATAGCTGCAAATGAACATTACATACTTACCTCACCGTCAGTTCCTCTCAGAAGCTCACCATTTTCTTCTTACAGTGATCCCTTCCAGTTCTGACAAGATTTTGTCAGAACAGAAATATACCAGTTGCTGTCAGTTAGATATCAGCAGCTGTCAGTAACAACTGAATGTGCAAGGTATTACAGTCTAACAATGTGCTGACCAGGAAGCTGTTATGGGGTAATGGCCATTTTTAAAATGGAGGACGCAGAATTCCATTGATTACAGCGGACAAATGGGACGCAGGAGAGAAGAAAGAGATTGAGTAGTAAGCTGCACAGGAGATAAGTATGACCGGTTTATGGTAATTTTGACTTTTTATTTTCAGTTCAGGTTCTCTTTAAACTTTGATCTTATAACCGGTATCAAACATGTGCTACACGCATCTTAACTGAGGTTTCAATGTTAATGTTAATTGAGCACTCAATTGCATCCAAACTTCTTTCCATTGGTCCACCGAAATAGGAGAACCTAGGTCAGATTGCCACTCAGATTGTGTCCCAATGCAATGAATTTTCATAAGAGCCACATTCTAGCAAAAATTAGAACTTTCTTGAAATGGTGTATTCTCCTGCACATTGACTTCATTGCAGTTGGTGAAAATGTATTCTCTTTTGTGCGGAAGTGATTACTCATGCCTACATAGATCCTCAAATATTCGTATTTGTTCAAAAAAGTAAAACATTTGTGAAATTGATGGCAAGGCAAAAATATTGACGATTAGGCTTCTTTCAGACAGCTGATCTACGAGCTTGTTGGGCGTTTCAGCTACATGTCTGCCACTCACTGAGCGCCTTTCAGCTACTATTACATGCAGCCAATCCCTTGTGTTGTCAGCATTTGGGTTGACACTTGGTGTGATTACCCATTGGCATGAAGCTGCAACATGGTGTTTTCTGCACAGCCGAGGCCATGTTCAGATGTGGTTCAATGTGGTGGCAACCTCTCCACTACCAGTGCTGAGAGCAAGTGACTGGCTAGTGCATGGAAGCAGTAGTCAGGCAGTAAACTGGTGACCTCTCCACTACCAGTGCTGAGTGCAAGTGACTGGCTAGTGCACGGGAGCAGCTGACAGGCAGCTAATGGGTGACCTCTCCACTACCAGTGCTGAGTGCAAGTGACTGGCTAGTGCATGGGAAAAGCAGACAGGCAGTATATGGGTGATCTCTTCACTACCAGTGCTGAGTGCAAGTGACTGGCTAGTGCACGGGAGCAGCAGCTGACAGGCAGCTAATGGGTGACCTCTCCACTACCAGTGCTGAGTGCAAGTGACTGGCTAGTGCAGGGGAGAAGCAGACAGGCAGTATATGGGTGATCTCTTCACTACCAGTGCGGAATGCAAGTGACTGGCTAGTGCACGGGAGCAGCTGACAGGCAGCTAATGGGTGACCTCTCCACTACCAGTGCTGAGTGCAAGTGACTGGCTAGTGCAGGGGAGAAGCAGACAGGCAGTATATGGGCGACCTCTCCACTACCAGTGCTGAGTGCAAGTAACTGGCTAGTGCATGGGAGCAGCTGACGGTAAAGTCACTACCTTTAGCCTCCCATGTGAATCAGGCCTTAGGGCACCTTTCACACCAAAAGTGGTCATGATCCGATTTTCAGAATGCTCGCTTTTTCCCAATTGCACGGTCAGCACCAGTGTTGTATCTGAGGACCTTGGGGCCCCAGTGTGAGCTTTACATGGGCCCCCAAGCACTCTATTGATATGAAGTCCCAAAACCAATTAAGGACAGTTTCAGCGTCAGAGAGATGTAGTAAGATTAAAGACACAGTTAAAGGACTAGCAAGACAACAAAATAATAAAATCTTTACGTAAGTGGGGCTTCTTCCAGCCCCTACAAGTCATGTGTGTTCCTCACTGCAACTCTGGTCTCCTCCCATCTCCCGGCGGTGAAATGATTCACTTTGTACATAATATACTGGTTGCAACACGTATATCTCAGTGCTGGGCCGAAATTACGCATGAGCGTAATTACGCATCGCAATTCAATGTAAATTTACGCGTAAGCGTTACGCGTAACTTACGGTCTTACGCGTAATTATTTACGCGTAAGACCGTAAGTGGTATCGTAATTACACTGTCTACCGTAATTGCTAGGCATGCGTAATTTTACGCGTAATAACTAATGTAAAATCTCCCATTTTCTAAGAGTAGCCAATCAGTCAACATCCTAAGCAACCAATAGTATCTTCTCCCGCCCTTCAGTATAAGCGTACGTTTTGACGCATACGAATGATATGTACGCAATAACTGTCACATTGACGGCTATTGCGTACATATCGTCCGCATGCGTAAAAAAATACGCATTAATGGGCATTACGGCACTACGCGTAACATTGTAGTGTAAGCGCCTTCATTACGGTATCCTTACGCGTAATTGCGTAAGTTTACGCGTAATTACAGTGATGTACCGTAGATAATTTCCTACGCCGTAACCGTAATTGCGTAATGCGTAATAGCGTAAAATTACGTGTAATGATCCGTAAGCGTAGATTTTTCCATTACGACCAGCACTGGTATATCTGTCTATTGTGCAGCAAAGATGCCTGTCTAGCAGAGAAAAGAGAGCCTCTCCTGTCCTACATACAGAAACATCCTAGTAGAGTTGGTAAAAGCTATATGGCAGAGCTGAACTAGTCAATCAGTGCCAGATCCACCCTGCTTTTTCCTCTCTATTTGGGCTTGGACAGAAACCTGTAAGCAGGGGCGCAACTAGAAGTCAATGGGCCCCCTGCGAAACTTTGGATGCCCCCCTCGCTTTCTGACAGGTAAACTGAGAACCAATGTTATTCAATTGACTAGTGCAAACTTGAATGTGTTTTCCCCCATGCAGATAAAAACAGACCCTACTGCACGCTGAATAGGGACTGTCTACAAATCTTTGTCTCCAAAACTTTGTATGATTCGTTATCAGTGGCTGAGCAGATGCAGTCATTAGAACAATTGTGCAGAGAGCAGAAAGTTTTTTCTCACTGTGCCCTTAATTGTCAATCTCTCAGGACAGAGAAAAGAAACTTCTCCCCCACGGGGCCCCCTGCAGCTTCTGGCCCCCCCTGCGGCTGCATCCCTTGCAGGGTCTATTGTTATTCTCTTGCCTGTAAGCATCAAAAAGTGTGGTCATGTCTCCTACAGAGAATCTCTGCAGGAGACAGCAGTAACCTCCTCCAGTAGCCCTGCTGCTAGGATAAAGCTGTGCTACTAGAATGAAGATGTCATCAGAATATTCATAACGATTTGAAGGCATCTGCTAGCTTTATTTGTCCGAGTGTTTTCAGGTGAACCTAATCACAAGCGGATCAGAAATGTGTATGGCAGATCTTCTAGCAAGCCACACGTCCTCTTTCATGCTTTTTATTTCATTTTTTTCTTTTCTGTACTCACAAGTCTCGGAATTTGCTGAATAAATGGCTCACAGAGTTTTCTGCTCCTCTGTTAAATGGCAGTTCAACTGTTGTTGAAGAAAACCTGCAATCCATTCTTCCATAAATTGTAAGGAATAAAGAACACCAGCCAGACATTTAGCAAAGACCAGCAATATTTAACCACTTTACCCCCGCGCGTACGTATTTCTCCGCCCCTTTTTCCATCCTTTAAAAACCAGGGACGGAGAAACACGTACTTTCCGCGTTCCCGACGCTGCCCGCGCTCCCGCTCGTAAACACGCCGCCCGCCGCTAGTAAAACCGCCGCCGCCCGCTCGCCCAGAGATCAATGAAAGGGAAAATCCATTCCCGTTCGTTGATCTAAGCCCCGCAATGATCCGCTGCTCTCCTATGGGCAGCGCGATCATTGTGAGAAAAAACTCACGTGTCCAGCCTCCTTATTCTTCCTCCAAGCTTCCGGAAGGAAGCTTGGAGGTCGCATTAAAACAAAAAGTTACTGTGGCCATCTTGTGGCCAAATAGTAAACTACACCCTACACATTTTTCACATACAAATAAATGACTTTTACACATAAAATTAACTCATTACCTCCCACACTCCCCATTTTTTTTTTTTTGTAATTAAAAAAAAATTAAAAAATTTACAATTAAAAAAAATACATAAATAGTTACCTTAGGGACTGAACTTTTTAAATATTTATGTCAAGAGGGTATAACACTGTTACTTTATAAACTATGGGCTTGTAATTAGGGATGGACGCAAAACTGAAAAAAATGCACCTTTATTTCCAAATAAAATATTGGCGCCAAACATTGTGATAGGGACATAATTAAAATGGTTTTATAACCGGGACAAAAGGGCAAATACGTTTCATGGGTTTTAATTACAGTAGCATGCATTATTTAAAAACTATAATGGCCGAAAACTGAAAAATAATTATTTTTTTCCCCACATTTTTCCTATTTTCCCATTAAAACACATTTAGAAAAAAATAATTCTTGGCATAATGTCCCACCTAAAGAAAGCCTAATTGGTGGCGAAAAAAACAAGATATAGTTCATTTCATTGCAATAAGTAATAATAAAGTTATAGACGAATGAATGGAAGGAGCGCTGAAAGGTGAAAATTGCTCTGGTGCTCAGGGGGTAAAACCTCTCAGTGGGGAAGTGGTTAAAGGATACCTGAAGTGACATGTGACATGAGATAGACATGGGTATGTACAGTGCCGAGCACACAAATAACTAGGATGTGTTCCTTTTTTTCTTTCTCTGTCTGAAAGAGTTAAATATCAGGTATGTAAGTGGCTGACTCCTGACTCAGACAGGAAGTGACTACAGTGTGACCCTCACTGATAAGAAATTCCCCTTTCTATCTCTTTCTTGCTCTCAGAAGCCATTTTCTGCTAGGAAAGTGTTTTATAGTTGGAATTTCTTATCAGTGAGGGTCACACTGTAGACATTTCCTGTCTGAGTCAGCACTGAGTCAGCCACTTACATACCTGATATTTAACTCTTTCAGACAGAGAAAGAAAAAAAGGAACACAGCCTAGTTATTTGTGTGCTAGGCACTGTACATACACATGTCTATCTCATCATGTCACATGTCACTTCGAGTATCCTTTAAAGTTGACCCAAATTAAAAATACTAGTGTAACGAATGGTGTCAGCACACAGAGAGTATCTGATGCTTGATGATCTGCAGATTCACCAACAATACAGATGTATACCTGATTATTAGTGATCTGCAGAATCGCCCATAATACAAGTATGGCTAACCTCTGGACACCTTATAAAGTGTAAGTGTTTGGGTGCAACCATAACTTTAATAGTTTGGCGAGACCTCACCAGAGGGGCTGGTGAGGTACTATCAGGACACTGACCCAGCAAGCTGGAGATTCAGCAACTGAAGAGAGAGAATCTCCCGAGGAGCGGGTGATTCAGACAATACTGCAGGCAAACAGAATAAAAGAACAACTTCACCAGAGGAGCTGGTGAAGCTAGCACCTCACCAGTGGCGAGGGCCCACTGGTGAGTAGAATGGTCTGACAGGCAAGGTTCGGCAACAGAGAGGTGAGTATCGGTACAGGATCGTGAGACAAGAGAGTAAACGGTAATCAGGCAGAGGTTCAGCAACAGAAAAGTACATATCGGTACAGAATCGTGAGACAAGAGAGTAATCGGGAATCAGGCAGAGGTTCAGCAACAGGTAGGCAGATAGGCAAAAGTACAGCATCAGAAAGCAGGATCAGACTCAGAGAAATCGCTGAGAGTCATACACAGGAGAGCAATACATAAGCAATCCTAGTCTGGGTGTGAAGTCCTTGGCATCAACACCCGGGAACTAGTCTAAACAATACAACAGTAACAAGGTAGCAAAATCCTAGACTAGGTGTGAAATCCTTAGCATCAACACCTGGGATCTAGTCTAAGGTCTGAGCGCTAACATGCAAGCATTCACGACAACAGACAGTGAGAGAATGAAGCCCGCAGGCTTAAGAAGCAGAGGAGACCCCACTGGCACACCCCTCCAGCATCAGCCAATCCTGGGCGCCGTGGGACTCCTCTGACGTCAGCCGACCAGCAGGTCAGCTGACTGGCTTCCTCCCCGCATAAAGGTGCCGTCTGTGCGCCCCCGCTTGCTAAGGCGACCCCCGGCATGGGAGAAGGCTCCGTCCTCGGCATCCTGGACGCCAGACGGACGGATGGCCGCATGGAGGCAGCTGCAGCGGCGGTGCTGTTCGCCGCAGCCGCCTCATCTCTTACAACTAGATTTCAGAAATAAAATCTATTTTCTAAATTATAATAATAAATAGCAGCCTTTTTCCAGCTGCATGATGACAAATCTAAAATATTTACATTTATTGAAGAAACCCCTCCCTGCCTTTCATATTGCCGGGACAGAATATGGCACACTGGTGGAGGAGATAAAAACAAAACACAGGCTGCTACTGATGATGTCACAGGGGAGGTGATCTCAGCTTGTGTGAGATTTCACATAGACCACGCCCCTGTGAGGGAGGGTAGCTGAT